>NC_057804.1:525233808-525254547 GCF_018294505.1 Triticum aestivum | reverse complement strand
GACCTCGCCCGAGCTCACCGTCGCCGGAGATCCCCTTCAACGCCGTCGCCGCCTCAGCTCGTCCCCGACCTCGCCGGTGGCCTCTACGGGAGCGCTGTGAGCCTAGCTACTCCTCCGACCCTCTCTCTCTCATTCCTGAGCCGTGTAGCCACCGCACGAGGATCACACGCCCGCACCGCCGCGGATCTCGTCGCCGACGTGCTTCCGGCCACACTCCGGCCACAAGATGGTGTCCATCTTACTCACCGAGTCCCACAGCACCTAGCTAGCCACTCCACGAGCCTCACCGACCCCTCTAGCGCCAAGTTCATCTTCGACCGAACCCCGGTGGCCGCCAAAGTCATCGCCGACGCCAACTCTGGCCACCCCGACCCCAGCGGACTCCACCAAGAGCTGCGGCTTGTCCTCAGCTCCACTCCGGTGGTCTCCGCGGCGCATTTGGTGGCCGAAATGGCCAAAACCACTCCCGCCGCCGCGTCGGGCTCGCCGGCGGCTAAACGCCGGCGTCGCTGGCTTTGACTTTGACCACGGGTGGGCCCTGGTTGACTCCCCTGAGTCAATGACAGATGGGGCCCAGCCCTGTTAATTGAACACGTTTAGTTTTAATTAAACTTTAATTAAAATAATCACCCTGACATGCGGGACCCACTGTCAGGTTTGACCCAGACCTGTTCCGTTGACCTGCTGACGTCACATTGACGTCAGGCTGACGCAGTAATTGATTTTCTGGAATTATTCTAATATAGGAAATTCCAGAATATAATTTAAACTTAAAAAATTAATAACTTTTATTCTGTAACTCCAAATCAGACAAATTATATATGAAAAATGATCAGAAAAATCCAATCTATCCATCTGTACTATTTTCATGCATGATCAAACAAGTTAAATTGATGTTTAAAGCAGAACAAGGAAACGCACTTAAAAGGCCATGTTTGAGTTTGAAATTTGAATCTTTGATTCAAATTGGTTCAAACCCTTGTGGTCTTAGTTGCATTAGCCCAACACACTCATATTGCCATGTTTCATGCATGCATCATATTGTTGCACATTGTTTGGTGATGGTTGTGTATCGGTGTCCTTTGCGACAGGTTCTGCCTCCGAGGAGTACCGTGATTACCCTAACGAAGAACCATATCAGTGCATCGACCCATCAGGCAAGCAACCAACCATTTGATCATATCGATACAATCCCATGTTCTCGCTCCTGCTCTCTTTTACTGCATTAAGACAACGCGTTTCAAACTGCTGTGTGCTACGGTAGTTGAACCCATTTCCTCTGCATGACCTGTCATTTCCACAGTAACTAGATGAAACCCACTAGCATGTGTAGGAGTTGATTGAGCCATATGTATGTGTTGTTCCTACCTTGCTATGCCTGCTATGCTTAGAGTCGTGTCAGGTCTGGTTCATCTGGGTGATGGGCTAGAGTGAAATGATTATGTCGGTAATGAGAGTGTTTTGGTGAACACGATTTGGTAAAGGTATCGATGAGAGGCCATGTAGGAGTACATGGTGGGTTGTTTCATTGAAGCCGACCTTAAGCACTGAGATCTGTATGTGTGATTTAAGAATCAGCTACTACCATGCATTGGGCCCGAAACCAATGGACCCTCTCGGCTTCTTATTCACCCTAGTTCTCCGTCCAGGAGTTGCAAGTAGTTTCTGGTGTTTGTAGCCTACTGGAGGCCGTGGACAGCGCTGACCGTAGGGGTGGGCTGTGATGCGGTAGGTACGTGGCCGGGTGTACCGAATACCCGTTAGGTATCTCGGGAACCCTGTTCACATCGTTCGGGGCCGTATGGGAAACCTCGGCCGGACTCCCTGCGGATGGAACCCGGATAGGCGATAAACCTGGACTGGAGGCTTAGGTGGTTAGGTAGGTCGTGGCCGACACCCACGTTGGGCTTCCGCTTGAAGGTTGCCGAGTACATGTCGTGTAAATGACGGTAAGTGGTGAGAGCGTGTATGAAGAAGTACACCCCTGCAGGGTTAACATGATCTATTCGAATAGCCACGTCCGCGGTAAAGGACTACTTGGTTGCCTATACAGTTCATAGACAAGTAAATGGAAACTACTAAAAACCTCAAGATAAGTGTGAGTGCCGAGGATGGCTCTTCCGTAGGAAGACGGAGGCGGATCCTCCGTAGTGTATTGAAGTGGTGAGTAGTGGACTCGTGTGCGCAAAATCATTTCAAGTTGAAGTATCGTAGGATAGTCTAGCCAAGAGTCAAAGCTGGCTTGCTGCAATAACTCCACCAACCCTTCTTGATAATATGCATGTATGTAGGATCTGATGTAAGTCTTGCTGAGTACCTTTGTACTCATGTTGCTATAATTTACATTTTTACAGAAGACGCTGCAACCCCTTCTGATGGGTTCTATGTAGACGTTGACATCAACGAGTAGGCTAAAGGCCCAGGTGGTGACCCTGAGCTTGTGAAGGACCACGTAGTATAGCTAGGCTTTCCAAGCCTCTTTTATTTTACTAGTTGTCTGTACTCAGACAAGTTACTTCCGCTGCTGGTTTGTATGACTGTATGACTTGAATGCTGGGTCGTGTGACCCGTACCTTTGTGTATGCTATGTATGGCTCTCTGAGCCTTAAATAAAGTACTTGTGTCGTAGAGTCATGATTGTGATGCTTTGTTGTATTTGCACATATCGAGCATATTGTGTGTATGATTGGAATGCTTGGTATGTGTGGGATCTGACTACCTAGTTGTTTATCTTTAGTAGCCTCTCTTACCGGGAAATGTCTGCTAGTGTTACCGCTGAGCCATGGTAGCTTGCTACTGCTCTGGAACACTTAGGCTGGCCGGCATGTGTCCTTCTTCGTTCCTGTGTCTGTCCCTTCGGGGAAATGTCACGCTTTGAGTACCGGAGTCCTGTTAGCCCGCTACAGCCCGGTTTACCGGAGTCCTGCTAGCCCAGTGCTACAGCCCGGACCCACTTGCTGATGACCGACACGTTCGAAGCTGGGTCATGGATGCCTGTCCCTGTAAGTCTGTGCCACTTTGGGTTTACGACTAGTCATGTCAGCCCGGGCTCCTTATCATATGGATGCTAGCGACACTATCATATACGTGAGCCAAAAGGCGCAAACGGTCCCGGGCAAAGGTAAGGCGACACCCGTGGGGATACCGTGCGTGAGGCCGCAAAGTGATATGAGGTGTTACCGGCTAGATCGATGTGACATCGAGTCGGGGTCCTGACAGCGTTGGCATCAGAGCCGGACTGCCTGTAGGTTCTCCAAGCCAAACTGGTCGATGTTGAGTCTAGAAATTCTTTAGTTATATGTAGGGGAATTGTTTGTGGGTTGGAACGTAAGGCTCTTTTTACTCCTTTATCTTGTGACATTCTGATCTGAGTCAGTCCATTCTTCCACCGGGGGTTAAGGAATTAGGATCTATTCTCTCTATCAGGATCACGTGTTACTAATCAGTAGTACCTTATAGGTATGATGGATACAAGCCTAGTTCAGTTCTTCTACCACATTATGTTGCTAGGATGGATTCAGAACTTGATATGATGATGTTGAGTGTGTACGAAATCCTTTGTCAAATGTCTCAAAATCCTTCTTGAGCATTTACAACTGTTATGCTGCCGAAATTTTGCTAGAAATTCTAATGCCTTTGCATTATGATTGTGCTTTCAGATGGCCACTCGTGACCTCAATCAAGTGGTTCGCCTGACTCGATGCCTAGATGTACCCGGCCATACTGCCAAGTTGGTCAGGGTAATGACTGAGGCTGGATACCGCTGGTATCCTGAGTACACGGTCGAAGAGCAATTTCGGGACTTCAATCAAAGCCAGTATCTCTGCACTGTCAGGATATTTCCATCTTATCCTGGATCCACCGAGCCCCTTCACTGCTCCTATGGACTCGGGGTTACTATTGAGATGGCTGTGCAGGACGCCGCCTACTCTATGATGACCATCATGCGAGTCAGATCTGGTCTATTTCGGGACTCTGATTTCCAGTATATGCCAGGATCACTTCCGGGAGCACAAGGGTATCTCCAGGCTATCTATGCTGACCCCACCCAGGAGGATTCACGGACTCGCACCACTGCTGAGATGCTCGAGGATAGGACCATGAAAATCGGGCCTTGAGGTTAGAGCTTTTCAATACCCGTGCTGACCACTGGGCCACATTGACTCGGTTCGCACCGGCGGTGCAAGCTGGATATTCAGATATGCACGATCTCTATCCTGTGAGATCTGCTCTGCCAGACGTGATGGGTTGGCGTGATGTAGGAGGCATCACCCCACCTGGCGGTCCCCGCAGGCCACCGTCTGTTGGTCCAAGACCTCATCCTAGCCCCTATGGTCCACAAGCTCCGCGAGATCGTCTGTTTCCGGATGATCATGTTGAGCTTCCAGGCTATGGAGGTGACTTCTACGAGGACTACTACGGATCGGTCTGAGTTAGTGGTAGTATCACTAGTTCGCACTAGCTGTGTCATCTATCGTCCCGCGTGACTCGTGGGATATGACCTAGTTTGTACCTTTCCGGAGGAGTAGAAAAATAATGTATAGGAGCTTGGAATGCCTCCGATGAGATGTAATCCTCTTTTCACCGTAATAGTACTTTGTTTGGTCTTGTACTAAACCTTGTATGGTGTGTATGACGATGGAATAAAGAAGCAGTTTCTGTATTTACCATGTCATACGGATGATCATCTTGCATTTCGAGTTATCCCTTACATTCTGTATCCTATGTCGGAATTTTATCATCCTGACTAAATCATTGTCTTGTTTACCTAGGATGGTCAACACGCGCACTAACCCTGCTCCTCAAGAGCAGGCCGAAGGCAGTGAAGTCAGGGATGCAAATCTGCCTCATCCTCCTTCCCTAGCCGAGGTTATGATGGAAGCTGAGAGAAACAAGCGGGAGACCAACCGTTTGTTGGAGCGTATTGAACAGAACACAGCACACCATCAGAGGACTAACGTGGTGTCACTCAGTGATTTTATCAAATTACATCCACCCACGTTCCACCACTCCGTCGAGCCTCTCGACGCTGATGACTGGCTTCGCAGTATCTCTCACAAACTGCGTTCCGCGCTGGTAGCGGAGGCTGACAAGGTCACCTTTGCTGCATATCATCTTGAAGGCCCCGCCAGTCTATGGTGGGAGAATTATGGAGCTATGCGCCCAGCGGGCCATGTCACTACTTGGGCTGAATTTAGTGAGGCTTTCCGTGAACATCACATTCCGGAGGGTCTCATGGACCGTAAACGTGAGGAATTTTGCAATTTCACCCAAGGCCGACTTTCTGTGGATGCTTATAGCAGGGAGTTTGGTAATCTCGCACGATATGCAACTGAGGAAGTGTCTACTGATGCCAAGAAGCAAGCAAGGTTCCGTAAGGGACTTAGTCCTGAGCTTCACCGTGACCTCCGTCTGCATGAGTGCACATCTTTTCAGAAACTTGTCAACAAAGCCATCAGTGCTGAAACTGGTCAGACTGACTATGACGCAACACGCAAGCATGGCCGTGACATGGGTTCCTCATCCGGTGCTGGTCCTCAGAAGCGCCGCGTGTGGGTGCCCAACACCGCCCTGCCACCCAGGTTCACACCGAGGCCATCTTTCCAGGCGCCTCGCCCTGTTCAACAGTCTGCGCCAGCCAAGCCCTATGGGGGTCCAACCAACAATGCTCCTCCACGTACCAGTTCCGTGACTTGTTTCAAGTGTGGGGAATCTGGCCACTATATGCGTGAGTGTCCCCAGACCAACCCCAACCAGTCTGCTAAAGCTGTTGGCCGTGGCAAGCCGACAGGAAAAGTATTCCACGCCAAGCCGGTCACCGCTTCACGTGGCCATGTCAATTGTATCTCTGACGAAGAAGCTCAAGAAGATCCCAACGTCGTTCTCGGTACGCTTCTTGTTAATTGCCACCCGGCATCTGTTCTTTTCGATACAGGAGCCTCTCATTCATTTATATCCGAGAACTATGCTCGTTTGCATAACACCGCATTCTGTGACATGCCATCCACTATGGAAATTTCTACTCCCGGGTCTAGATGGCAGACCTCTAGGGTAAGTTATGGAAATGAAATCCAAGTCGACAGACTTGTTTTTCTTGCATCTTTGATAGCTCTCAAATCTTCAGATATTAATATCATTTTGGGTATGGACTGGATGTCAGCTCATCATGCCAAAATTGATTGCTTCTCTAGGACTGTTCAACTCACTCATCCTTCGGGGAAGATAGTCAATGTCTTGACCCGATTAGCCAAGCGACAGTTATATTCTCTTA
The DNA here is from genome assembly GCF_018294505.1 of Triticum aestivum. Lineage (NCBI taxonomy): Eukaryota > Viridiplantae > Streptophyta > Magnoliopsida > Poales > Poaceae > Triticum > Triticum aestivum. The sequence goes on along the minus strand of NC_057804.1, from coordinate 525,248,276 downwards.
ACGCCAGCCCTTTGCCAGACCTTGAGGACGTTCCGGTAGTCCGTGACTTCCCGGATGTCTTCCCAGAGGAATTGCCAGGTGTTCCACCTGACAGGGATGTTGAGTTCGTAATAGACCTCATCCGAGGAACCGTTCCGATTGCTAGAAGACCTTATAAGATGGCACCACTAGAACTAGCCGAGCTTAAGAAACAACTCGATGAGTCCTTGAAAAAGGGTTTCATCCGACCTAGCTCATCTCCGTGGGCTTGCCCCGTCCTATTCGTCAAGAAGAAGGATGGTACGGACCGGATGGTTGTAGATTACCGACCTGTCAATTTGGTCACAATCAAGAACAAATATCCGCTTCCCAGGATCAATGACCTGTATGATCAGCTCGCTGGATCCTTAGTCTTCTCCAAGATGGATTTGAGGTTGGGCTACCATCAAATCAAAATCAGAAACGGGGACATTCCTAAAACGGCCTTTGTTACTCGTTATGGCCAATACGAGTACACCGTCATGTCCTTCGGATTAACCAACGCTCCAGCCACCTTTTCTCGGTTAATGAACTCAATCTTCATGGAGTATTTGGATAAATTCGTCGTGGTTTACCTCGATGATATACTCATCTACTCCAAGAACGAGGAGGAACATGCCGAACATCTAAGGCAAGTGTTGAAGAAACTTCGAGAGCACCGCCTTTATGCCAAGTTTTCCAAATGTGAATTTTGGTTGTCAGAAGTGACCTATCTGGGTCATGTAATATCTGGTAAAGGTATTGCTGTTAACCCTGAGCGAGTTCAAGCCGTCCTTAATTGGACTCCACCTGAATCGGTCAAGCAAGTTCGGAGTTTTCTGGGCTTAGCGAGCTATTGCCGTCGCTTTGTCGAAAACTTCTCCAAAGTTGCTAAACCTCTAACCGAACTCCTCAAGAAAGATAAGAAGTTCGAATGGACTCCACAATGTGAGCACAGCTTTCAGGAACTGAAAAGACGCCTGACCTCTGCTCCCGTACTGGTACCGCCAGACTTCTCCAAGGACTTTGTTATCTACTGCGACGCCTCGCGACAAGGACTAGGTTGCATTCTCATGCAAGATCGACACGTAATTGCCTACGCTTCACGGCAATTGCACCCACATGAGGAGAATTATCCTACTCATGATCTAGAGCTAGCAGCCGTAGTCTATGCACTTAAGACCTGGCGACATTACCTCCTCAGTAACCGTTGCGAAATATTCACTGATCACCAAAGTCTGAAGTACATTTTCACCCAACCGGATTTGAATCTCAGGCAAAGACGTTGGGTTGAGTTGATCACAAACTTCGACTTAGGAATAACCTACACCCCAGGGAAAGCCAACGTCATGGCTGATGCGCTAAGTCGTAAATCCTATTGTAACAACCTGATGTTACAACAAAGTCAACCGCTTCTCCATGAGGAATTTCGGAAGCTTAACCTTCACATTGTTCCTCAAGGTTTTCTTTCCACCTTGGTGGCAAAACCTACCCTTACGGATCAGATTATCAAAGCACAGAAGGTAGATCCGGGAATCTCCCGCATCAAGAGAAACATCCAGAAAGGAATTGCGAATTGCTTCTCCACTAATGATCAAGGGGTCGTATACTTCGGGAATCGACTAGTGGTTCCCAAAGTGCGAAACCTGAGACGATTGATCCTTAAGGAAGCTCATGAATCCCCTCTCACCATTCATCCCGGTAGTACTAAGATGTATCAGGACCTGCGCCAGAGGTTCTGGTGGACTAGGATGAAGAGAGAAATTGCTCAGTATATTTCTAATTGCGACGTCTGTCGTCGTGTAAAAGCAGAGCATCAAGGGCCTGCTGGCACCCTTCAACCCTTAGCTATTCCTGAATGGAAATGGGATAAAATTGGTATGGATTTCATTACCGGTTTTCCCAGGACCAAGAGAGGGAATAATGCTATTTTCGTTGTTGTCGATCGTCTTTCCAAAGTAGCCCATTTCTTACCTGTTCGTGAGAGTATAACCGCTAGTCAGCTGGCCGACTTATACATCTCCCGTATAGTGTCCCTCCATCGTGTTCCTTTGGAAATTAACTCGGATCGAGGAAGTCTTTTCACCTCTCGATTTTGGGAAAGCTTCCAAAATGCTATGGGGACCCGTCTCTCCTTTAGCACCGCTTTCCACCCTCAGTCGAGTGGTCAAGTGGAACGCGTCAACCAGATTCTAGAAGACATGCTTCGAGCCTCTGTTATCTCATTCGGAATGGATTGGGAGAAGTGCCTTCCATTTGCCGAATTCGCTTACAACAACAGCTATCAATCTAGCTTGGGTAAAGCCCCTTTTGAAGTTCTCTATGGACGACGGTGTCGAACACCCCTTAACTGGTCAGAGACCGGGGAAAGACAATTCGTTGGCCCGGATATGATTCAGGAAGCAGAAGATCAAGTTCGCATCGTTCGTGAAAAGTTGAAAACAGCCCAATCTCGTCAAAAGAGTCAATATGATCGAAAACATAAGGCTATGACTTTCGAGATTGACGAGAAGGCTTATCTTCGGGTCACCCCTCTGAAGGGAACCCATCGTTTCGGTATCAAAGGCAAATTGGCTCCTCGTTACATTGGACCTTTTCGCATTCTCGCCAAACGAGGAGAAGTTGCCTACCAGTTGGAACTACCTCCGCACCTCTCCAGAGTCCACGATGTCTTCCACGTTTCTCAACTCAGGCGTTGCTTCTCGGATCCTATCCGTGGAGTGGACCACGAAACGCTTGATCTCCAAGATAATCTTACATATCGAGAGTACCCCATTCGTATCCTCGATCAGGCCGAGCGTACCACTCGACGTCATAATATCAAGTTTCTCAAAGTATAATGGTCGCACCATTCTGAGGATGAAGCAACTTGGGAAAGGGAGGATCGTCTTCGACTCGAGTATCCCGCCCTCTTCCCGGAGGAACCCAAATCTCGGGACGAGATTCTTTTGAGTGGGGGTGAGTTGTCACACCCTAGCTAGTCATGCATTAGAGTGTTGCATCATGTTTACCCTTTCATCAGAAACTTGAAATGGGGATGACAGAACCCCCAGTTCCCCCTGAAACCAACTAGGGTTACTAAAAATAATCTTCAATGAACCTGAAATGCCCTTCTAAAATGCCCATCATTTTTGTCTTGGTTCAGAACCTCTGCCAAAAGTGGTGCACATTTTCCTAGGCCATCTTAGGGTTTTTGAATTAAATCATAAATATTTGAATTTGTGCATTTAAAATTATATAAAATATTTAAATGCTCAAATATCTCCAAACTAAAATGTTTCATGTTGGAAATAATCCAACTATGGACCAGGAGTAGTTTGGTGATTTTTGAAGTTGCCTAGGTATTTTATTTAATTCAACAAAGTTGCAGAAGTATTAAAAATCAGAAAACAGAAGAAAATGGAAAAACCCTTACCTGTCGCCCAGCACCGGCCCACCTGCCGGCCCAGCCCAGCACCGCGCCAGCGAGCTGCTTGCGGCCAGGCAGGCAGGCAGGTGCTCGACGGCGAGCACCGCATGGGTGCCACGCACCTGCTCGCCGCCTCCCTCGCCCGGCTAACGCCGTGGATCGGCCTCCCTCTCTCCCCCGAACCCCCCAGACACCCCCTCTCCTCTCCAGCTCCTCCCCCTCGCACGCCCCAGCCATGGCCGACGCCATCGCCGCCACCCCCTCGCCGTAGCCACGCCCTCCGTCCACCCAACGCCGTGCCACCATGTCCAGGAGCTCCGCCGCCGTCCACTTCATCGAGCTAGCCGAGCCCCGTGTGCTCGTGCGGCCCGAGACCACCGCACCGACCTCGCCCGAGCTCACCGTCACCGGAGATCCCCTTCAACGCCGTCGCCGCCTCAACTCGTCCCCGACCTCGCCGGTGGCCTCTACGGGAGCGCTGTGAGCCTAGCTACTCCTCCGACCCTCTCTCTCTCATTCCTGAGCCGTGTAGCCACCGCACGAGGATCACACGCCCGCACCGCCGCGGATCTCGTCGCCGACGTGCTTCCGGCCACACTCCGGCCACAAGATGGTGTCCATCTTACTCACCGAGTCCCGCAGCACCTAGCTAGCCACTCCACGAGCCTCACCGACCCCTCTAGCGCCAAGTTCATCTTCGACCGAACCCCGGTGGCCGCCAAAGTCGTCGCCGGCGCCAACTCCGGCCACCCCGACCCCAACGGACTCCACCAAGAGCTGCGGCTTGTCCTCAGCTCCACTCCGGTGGTCTCCGCGGCCCATTTGGTGGCCGAAATGGCCAAAACCACTCCCGCCGCCGTGTCGAGCTCGCCGGCGGCTAAACGCCGGCGTCTCTGGCTTTGACTTTGACCACGGGTGGGCCCTGGTTGACTCCCCTGAGTCAATGACAGATGGGCCCCAACCCTGTTAATTAAACACGTTTAGTTTTAATTAAACTTTAATTAAAATAATCACCCTGACATGCGGGACCCACTGTCAGGTTTGACCCAGACCTGTTCCGTTGACCTGCTGACGTCACACTGACGTCAGGCTGATGCAGTAATTGATTTTCTGGAATTATTCTAATATAGGAAATTCCAGAATATAATTTAAACTATAAAAATTCATAACTTTTATTCTGTAACTCCAAATCAGACAAATTATATATGAAAAATGATCAGAAAAATCCAATCTATCCATCTGTACTATTTTCATGCATGATAAAACAAGTTAAATTGATGTTTAAAGCAGAACGAGGAAAAGCACTTAAAAGGCCATGTTTGAGTTTGAAATTTGAATCTTTGATTCAAATTGGTTCAAACCCTTCTGGTCTTAGTTGCATTAACCCAACACACTCATATTGCCATGTTTCATGCATGCATCATATTGTTGCACATTGTTTGGTGATGGTTGTGTATCGGTGTCCTTTGCGACAGGTTCTGCCTCCGAGGAGTACCGTGATTACCCTAACGAAGAACCATATCAGTGCATCGACCCATCAGGCAAGCAACCAACCATTTGATCATATCGATACAATCCCATGTTCTCGCTCCTGTTCTCTTTTACTGCATTAAGACAACGCGTTTCAAACTGCTGTCTGCTACGGTAGTTGAACCCATTTCCTCTGCATGACCTGTCATTGCCACAGTAACTAGATGAAACCCACTAGCATGTGTAGGAGTTGATTGAGCCATATGTATGTGTTGTTCCTACCTTGCTATGCCTGCTATGCTTAGAGTCGTGTCAGGTCTGGTTCATCTGGGTGATGGGCTAGAGTGAAATGATTATGTCGGTAATGAGAGTGGTGTGGTGAACACGATTTGGTAAAGGTATCGATTAGAGGCCATGTAGGAGTACATGGTGGGTTGTTTCATTGAAGCCGACCTTAAGCACTGAGATCTGTATGTGTGATTTAAGAATCAGCTACTACCATGCATTGGGCCCAAAACCAATGGACCCTCTTGGCTTCTTATTCACCCTAGTTCTCCGTCCAGGAGTTGCAAGTAGTTTCTGGTGTTTGTAGCCTACTGGAGGCCGTGGACAGCGCTGACCGTAGGGGTGGGCTGTGATGCGGTAGGTACGTGGCCGGGTGTACCGAATACCCGTTAGGTATCTCGGGAACCCTGTTCACATCGTTCGGGGCCGTATGGGAAACCTCGGCCGGACTCCCTGTGGATGGAACCCGGATAGGCGATAAACCTGGACTGGAGGCTTAGGTGGTTAGGTAGGTCGTGGCCGACACCCACGTTGGGCTTCCGCTTGAAGGTTGCCGAGTACATGTCGTGTAAACGATGGTAAGTGGTGAGAGCGTGTATGAAGAAGTACACCCCTGCAGGGTTAACATGATCTATTCGAATAGCCGCGTCCGCGGTAAAGGACTACTTGGTTGCCTATACAGTTCATAGACAAGTAAATGGAAACTACTAAAAACCTCAAGATAAGTGTGAGTGCCGAGGATGGCTCTTCCGTAGGAAGACGGAGGCGGATCCTCGGTAGTGTATTGAAGTGGTGAGTAGTGGACTCGTGTGCGCAAAATCATTTCAAGTTGAAGTATCGTAGGATAGTCTAGCCAAGAGTCAAAGCTGGCTTGCTGCAATAACTCCACCAACCCTTCTTGATAATATGCATGTATGTAGGATCTGATGTAAGTCTTGCTGAGTACCTTTGTACTCATGTTGCTATAATTTACATTTTTACAGAAGACGCTGCAACCCCTTCTGATGGGTTCTATGTAGACGTTGACATCAACGAGTAGGCTAAAGGCCCAGGTGGTGACCCTGAGCTTGTGAAGGACCACGTAGTATAGCTAGGCTTTCCAAGCCTCTTTTATTTTACTAGTTGTCTGTACTCAGACAAGTTACTTCCGCTGCTGGTTTGTATGACTGTATGACTTGAATGCTGGGTCCTGTGACCCGTACCTTTGTGTATGCTATGTATGGCTCTCTGAGCCTTAAATAAAGTACTTGTGTCGTAGAGTCATGATTGTGATGCTTCGTTGTATTTGCACATATCGAGCATATTGTGTGTATGATTCAAATGCTTGGTATGTGTGGGATCTGACTACCTAGTTGTTTATCTTTAGTAGCCTCTCTTACCGGGAAATGTCTCCTAGTGTTACCGCTGAGCCATTGTAGCTTGCTACTGCTCTGGAACACTTAGGCTGGCCGGCATGTGTCCTTCTTCGTTCCTGTGTCTGTCCCTTCGGGGAAATGTCACGCTTTGAGTACCGGAGTCCTGTTAGCCCACTACAGCCCGGTTTACCGGAGTCCTGCTAGCCCAGTGCTATAGCCCGGACCCACTTGCTGATGACCGACACGTTCGAAGCTGGGTCATGGATGCCTGTCCCTGTAAGTCTGTGCCACTTTGGGTTTACGACTAGTCATGTCAGCCCGGGCTCCTTATCATATGGATGCTAGCGACACTATCATATACGTGAGCCAAAAGGCGCAAACGGTCCCGGGCAAAGGTAAGGCGACACCCGTGGGGATACCGTGCGTGAGGCCGCAAAGTGATATGAGGTGTTACCGGCTAGATCGATGTGACATCGAGTCGGGGTCCTGACACGGGCGAAGACTATGCGCCCCCCACCGGCCTAGTAAAACTCGCTTATCTCCCAAGCGCCACCATCAATGGCGCGGTTGGGTTACCCACGTCCGTATTGATGAGAATCCCGGAATAAGGGGAGCACGATCTCTGCTTTGACAAGACGTGCCAAGGAAACCGCTTCGCTAAACGTGCTGATGTGGTATAATAAAAAACGATTCAAGTAAAGGCTTGGTAGCGGTGTGATGTCATGCCGCAAAATACGTCAGCAGATTGGACTTATGTGCATTTTATTCTCTCTACGGTGGAATGTGGAATTTATTTTGCAGAGCCGGACACTATCCTAGTGTTCATGATCTTCTCTGGATTATTCAAAGGAGAACCGCCTTGCAATGCCGAACATTATGCGCGCCGAACTTATCGTCATTGAAGCCTGGTTCAGGGGCTACTGAGGGAGTCCTGGACTAGGGGGTGTCCGGACAGCCGGACTATCATCGTCCGCCGGACTCCAAGACTACGAAGATACAAGATTGAAGACTTCGTCCCGTGTCCGGATGGGACTTTCCTTGGCGTGGAAGGCAAGGTTGGCGATACGGATGTGTAGATCTCCTACCATTGTAACCGACTCTGTGTAACCCTAGGCTTCTCTGGTGTCTATGTAAACCAGAGGGCTTTAGTCCTTAGGACACAACATACATTACAACAATCATACCATAGGCTAGCTTTAGGGTTTAGCCTCCTTGATCTCGTGGTAGATCCACTCTTGTACTACCCATATCATCAATATTAATCAAGCAGGACGTAGGGTTTTACCTCCATCAAGAGGGCCCGAACCTGGGTAAAACATCATGTCCCTCGTCTCCTGTTACCATCCGCCTAGACGCACAGTTCAGGACCCCTACCCGAGATCCGCCGGTTTAGACACCGACACCTGTCACTACGCGTTCTCTTGCCCCGGAGGAGAACGAGACGAGGCTTTTGAGATGCTTATCGAGTATCTCTGGGCCCTGGAGGCAGCCTTCGACAACCTGGTGGACGACTTTGTGGATACTCGCATGGACTCAGTCCATGGCTGTGCCACCAATAGGAGGGAGCTCCTGCGCACCGCACCACCACTGACTTTCGTCTCGTTATTAGCATCTTTTGCACCTACTGCTCTCACCACTACTCGTCGCCTGCCTACCACTGCGGAGTTCAACCAAGTCATTGCGCCTACTCTAGTTCATTCTGCACCACCCCTTGCACCCGCTCATGTTCGTGTTGTCCCGCATAGGACGCCCGCTCCACCAACTCAGCGCAGCACTTCACGTCTGGAGCCTATTAGCGAGGAGGAGGTTGAGTCCCCATCCTCTCTGCTCCTCACCCTCGGTAGGCCAAAGGAGATCCTGACCATCTCCTCCGACTAAGTACGCTAACCGCCATGCGATGTACCAACTTGTGAGATATGTTTATATGTACATAGGCTGTGAGAAGTAGCTTGTTTGCGCATCATGTAGGAACTGGAGAAGTGCACTAGCCTAAATAACATGTCAGGAATATGTACGCATATCCTGAGTGATGTATTGTATAATTACTGCTTGCGTGTAAGATATGTAATGAGCAGTCCTTCTCCGTGCGCAAACGTTTATTCTCTTGATAAATCTTGGAGCATTTAAGACTTTTTCGTCTTCTTGAATTTATTGACTTTTGCGACTCAATTTCTTTTCTTATGAGTTTTACAAAATATATCCCCAGAGTGAAAAATGTCTCGTCCTTGGACGCGCTCCATGCCAACTCCGCCAGAGGAAAATTTTGGCACACAACCCAGCAACAATTTCACACAGGGGTAGTCAAGTCAACAGGACAGTGAAACAACACTTTCCCAAATGTGCCATCTTTATAAGCAAAGTCAGCAACAACATCAGGAAATGATGAACCAAGTCATCAATATGGGAAATCACCATGGACAGTATCAGCAGCAATCAAAGTTATCTGAGCTACAGAAGACGCGTCCCCAAACATTTTCTCACACTGATAAACCTCTTGAAGCCGAGGACTGGCTTCGAGACATGGAAAGAAAATTAATTATTGCCGAGTGTTCAGATCTTGAGAAAGTGCTATATGCACCGCACTATCTCACTGGAGCAGCCGCATCAGGGTGGGAAAATTTCCTACACATGCACCCCAACGAAAATAATATAACCTGGGAGGAGTTCAAAGAAGGTTTTCGTGGGGCACATATTCCTAAAAGTCTTATGAAGATCAAAAAGAGAGAATTTGATGACCTCAAGCAAAGAACAATGACGGTGTCAGAATACAACAGTCAGTTTACTCTGTTGTCTCGCTACGCCAACGAGGAGCGTATGTCTGAAAGCAAGAAGATGGAAAAATTCCTAGACGGTCTAACGCCCGCACTTAAATGCCAGTTGGTTGTGCACACCTTCCCGGATTTTAAAACGCTGGTGGATAAGGCCATTACCTTGGAAAATGAGAGACGCAGCTTGGAAGATTTCCTCAAGCGAAAAAGGGACCAGACTAATCATGCTCGCAGCCACCGCAGCAAGACAGATGTTTAGAAAAGTTGGATACCCAAACCCACGACAAGCGTCTCACGTCCAATCAAGAATTTCCATGCAAGGGACAAGGAGTTCACATACCGCCCAGGCGTTACTTGCTACGCTTGTGGAGAAGAAGGGCACTATGCCAAGCAGTGCCCCAAGCCAAGGAACTCGACCCCAAAGTCGAACAACGGAGGCAATAATTCGGCGCCAAAGCGCAACAATTTTAACCCAAATAACAGCCACAGGAAGGGTCATCTGAACCACGTGACCAAAGAGGAAGCACAGAATGCCCCACATATCGTACTCGGTACGTTTCCTGTCAACACAATACCTGCCATGGTTTTGTTTGATTCTGGAGCTTCTCACTCATTCATTTCGAAAAGTTTTGCCTTGCAAAATAATTTTTCGATGCTTCCCTTGGAAAAATCTATGATCGTCAAGTCCCCTGGGATTAAGCAAGTTACCCAGAGTTATTGCCAAGGTGTGGTTATTGAGTTTGAAGGGTTGAAGTTTCACGCCAATCTTATTGTGTTGGAAAATAAAGGACTGGATGTCATCTCAGGAATGGATTGGTTAACCACCAACAAAGGTTTTATTAACTGCTTCAACCGGACCGTGATTCTCACCCACCACCACGGGAAGACAATAAAAGTTTCAGCCAAGGAAAGAAAGATATCCCGGCAACCAAGATTGAACAAGGTGGATATTTTTGAATTAAGCAAGGTTCCAGTAGTGTGTGAATTTTCAGACGTGTTTCCCAAAGAACTACCAGGCATGCCACCAGACCGAGAGATAGAATTCAGCATCGAGCTAGCACCCGGAACCGCCCCCATATACAAGAAACCATACAGAATGGCACCATCTGAATTGGTAGAACTGAAGAAGCAAATAAAAGAATTACTGGACAAAGGATATATACGAGCCAGCTCCTCACCTTGGGGTTCAGCAATTTTATTTGCCAAAAAGAAGGATGGAACACTGAGATTGTGCATAGACTATCGAGCGCTTAACATGGTCACAATCAAGAACAAATATCCGATGCCACGGATAAATGATTTATTTGATCAGCTCGCTCAGGCCAAGGTATTCTCACAAATCGACTTGAGATCAGGATACCATCAATTAAAGGTACGAACAGAAGATATTCCCAAGACGGCATTCACCTCCAGATATGGATTATATGAGTTCACCGTAATGCCATTTGGACTCACGAATGCCCCCGCATATTTTGTTCACCTCATGAACAAAGTATTTATGAAGTTTATGGACAAGTTTGTTGTGGTATTTATCGATGATATTCTGATATACTCCAAGACACCAGAAGAGCATGCTGAACACCTCTGAATTGTACTAGGGGAACTCAGGAAACATCAATTGTACGCTAAATTCAGCAAGTGTGAATTTTGGCTAAGGCAAGTAGGTTTTCTAGGCCACGTACTAACCCAAGAAGGTATTGCCATAGACCTGGAAAAAGTCAAGGCCGTACTTAGCTGGAAACCACCAGCCAGCGTAACGGACGTACGAAGTTTCTTGGGAATGGCAGGATACTACCAAAGATTTATTGAAGGATTCTCCACCATAGCAAAGCCAATGACGCAGCTACTCAAGAAAGACAAGAAGTTTGAATGGACGGAAGCTTGCGAGAAAAGTTTCCAAGAATTAAAAGGGAAATTAATGACAGCACCAGTATTAATTGTGCCAGACATACACAAGAATTTTGAGGTGTATTGTGACGCATCCCGGAAGGGCCTTGGATGTGTGTTGATGCAAGAGGCCAAGGTAGTAGTTAGCAGCAATTATTCATGCACTCAAGGAATGGAGACACTTTTTGCTTGGAATCCGTTGTGAAATATACACGGACCATAAGAGCGTCAAGTATATTTTCACACAACCAGAACTGAATTTACGGCAATGACGCTGGTTGGAATTAGTGAAGGATTATGACGTTGGAATCCACTACCATCCAGGAAAAGCAAATGTAGTGGCAGACGCGCTAAGTCGGAATCCTAGCCCAAACGACGACAACCTGCCGAACCTGAGACCTGAATTTTGGCAGGAGTTTACTAAACTCAACTTGCTGATAGTCACCAAAGGCAGCGTATCGAATTTAGAAATACAGCCTACCCTGATGGAAAAGATTAAACAGGCTCAGCATGGACACCCTAGCATTGAAGGCATAAAGCAAAAGGTGAGTTTGGGCAAGGCCACAGAGTTCGTTATCGATAAGCAAGGAATATTGTGGTACGGAGATAGACTTTGCGTGCCAAATATCAAGGACCTTAAACAGCAGATCTTAGCTGAAGGCCACACCGCCCCATATTCAATCCATCCTGGAGGGACAAAAATGTACAAGGATATTCAGGAAAAATATTGGTGGCACGGTCTAAAAAGGGACATAGCCACGTTCATCGCATGTTGTGACTCTTGCCAACGCATCAAGGCCTAGCACCAGAAACCGGCCAGACTTTTACAGCCAAATAAAATACCCGAGTGGAAATGGGACGAGATTGGAATGGATTTTATTGTTGGGCTACCTCGGTCACGACACGGACATGATGCCATATGGGTCATCACTGATAGACTGACTAAAGTAGCACACTTCATCCCCGTGAAGACAACCCACACCACTCAGAAGCTTGCCAGGCTTTATCTTTCCCGTATCGTCTGCTTACATGGAGTCCCAAAGACAATAATATCGGACAGAGGCACTCAATTCGTCTCCCGATTTTGGGATCACTTACAACAAGCTCTAGGAACTCAACTGGCATTCAGTACCGCATACCACCCCCAGACTGATGGACAAACTGAACACGTAAACCAAATTCTAGAAGACATGCTAAGAGCATGTGTCCTCACTTATGGGACCAGTTGGGAAGAAAGCTTACCATATGCAGAGTTCACGTACAACAATAGTTACCAAGCCAGCCTGCAAATGGCACCGTTTGAGGCTCTGTACGGGCGGAGATGTCGTACACCGCTAAATTGGTCAGAGACCGGAGACAGCCATATCTTCGGCCCAGACATGCTCAAGGAGGCTGAAGATAAAGTTAAGGTAATTAGGGATCGACTCAAGACAGCTCAAAGTCGACAGAAGAGTTATTACGATCAGAAACATTGGGGAGTCAGTTTTGAACCCGGGGAATTTGTGTACCTACGGGTGTCCCCTATGAGAGGCCTGCAACGATTCAAGATTAAGGGGAAGCTAGCACCAAGATTCATCGGACCATTCAGCATAGTGGCACGGAGAGGCACGGTAGCCTACCAGCTAGACTTACCCGAGGATTTATCCGACGTCCACGACGTGTTCCACGTCTCGCAATTGAGGAAGTGCGTGAGCAACCCAGAGAAGCATGTATCCCATGAAAACATTAACGTGCAGCCAGACCTCACATATCGGGAGCATCCAATAAAAATCTTGGAGGAGTCTGAAAGGAGGACCCGACAGAAAACCATCAAGTTTTTCAAAGTTCAGTGGAGCAACCGCACCGAGAGTGAAGCCACTTGGGAAAGAGAGGATTTTCTTCGGACAGAGCACCCACACTTATTTGAGGATCAGCTGAAATCTCGAGGACGAGATTTTTCCTAAGGGGGTAGGTGTTGTGACACTCAAAAAAAAATATGTTTGGTTTTCAACAAAAACTTTGTTGGTTTTGAAGAAGGTCATTTAAACCCTTCCAAAAAATCTCTCTCTCAAAATTTTTACCTCTGGCAAAGGATTTTATTTTTGCATCTTCTTCAACTCTGGTGTTGGTTATATAAAAACCCTTCTTCTGACTCTCCCCCTTCTCAAATTTATTTTTTTTGGGATTTATTTTTCTTTTAATAAGAAAACCCTAGGAGTTTTGGGTCTTCTCTTATATTGAAACCAACCATGATTTTACCATGCCTCATGTGGTAAACCTTCCCAAAACCCCTCTTTCTACTTTGGGGCAATCCAAATGTTCTGTCCCAACAAGTCCAACTCATTTTTGGATTTTATTTCATTTATTTCTTTCCCCAAAACAATTCTGTCTATTATTTTGAGCCTAGGTGATTTGCAAAGCAAGTACCTTAATGCCTTTGAACTTTGATCTCAAATCAACTCCTCTGGATAGTCCCTAGCACCCACAACCTAGGACCATCAAGATCCACTCTTCTTCCTTTCAAAATATTCAAGTTTCAGCTTCTGCAAGTTTGGACCAGATTTGACAAATTTGGTGAAATTCATATCTACTCTTCTCCAAAAATTCCACCAAAATTCAGGGAATCTCCAGATGCAATGAGAAGCCACTCTGTCACACCCTAGCTAGTCATGCATTAGAGTGTTGCATCATGTTTACCCTTTCATCAGAAACTTGAAATGGGGATGACAGAACCCCCAGTTCCCCCTGAAACCAACTAGGGTTACTAAAAATAATCTTCAATGAACCTGAAATGCCCTTCTAAAATGCCCATCATTTTTGTCTTGGTTCAGAACCTCTGCCAAAAGTGGTGCACATTTTCCTAGGCCATCTTAGGGTTTTTGAATTAAATCATAAATATTTGAATTTGGGCATTTAAAATTATATAAAATATTTAAATGCTCAAATATCTCCAAACTAAAATGTTTCATGTTGGAAATAATCCAACTATGGACCAGGAGTAGTTTGGTGATTTTTGAAGTTGCCTAGGTATTTTATTTAATTCAACAAAGTTGCAGAAGTATTAAAAATCAGAAAACAGAAGAAAATGGAAAAACCCTTACCTGTCGCCCAGCACCGGCCCACCTGCCGGCCCAGCCCAGCACTGCGCCAGCGAGCTGCTTGCGGCCAGGCAGGCAGGCAGGTGCTCGACGGCGAGCACCGCATGGGTGCCACGCACCTGCTCGCCGCCTCGCCGCCTCCCTCGCCCGGCTAACGCCGTGGATCGGCCTCCCTCTCTCCCCCGAACCCCCGAGACACCCCCTCTCCTCTCCAGCTCCT
>NC_057804.1:525223455-525233421 GCF_018294505.1 Triticum aestivum | reverse complement strand
ACGCCCCAGCCATGGCCGACGCCATCGCCGCCACCCCCTCGCCGTAGCCACGCCCTCCCTCCACCCAACGCCGTGCCACCGTGTCCAGGAGCTCCGCCGCCGTCCACTTCATCGAGCTAGCCGAGCCCCGTGTGCTCGTGCGGCCCGAGACCACCGCACCGACCTCGCCCAAGCTCACCGTCGCCGGAGATCCCCTTCAACGCCGTCGCCGCCTCAGCTCGTCCCCGACCTCGCCGGTGGCCTCTACGGGAGCGTTGTGAGCCTAGCTACTCCTCCGACCCTCTCTCTCTCTCATTCCTGAGCCGTGTAGCCACCGCACGAGGATCACACGCCCGCACCGCCGCGGATCTCGTCGCCGACGTGCTTCCGGCCACACTCCGACCACAAGATGCTGTCCATCTTACTCACCGAGTCCCGCAGCACCTAGCTAGCCACTCCACGAGCCTCACCGACCCCTCTAGCGCCAAGTTCATCTTCGACCGAACCCCGGTGGCCGCCAAAGTCGTCGCCGGCGCCAACTCCGGCCACCCCGACCCCAACGGACTCCACCAAGAGCTGCGGCTTGTCCTCAGCTCCACTCCGGTGGTCTCCGCGGCCCATTTGGTGGCCGAAATGGCCAAAACCACTCCCGCCGCCGCGTCGGGCTCGCCGGCGGCTAAACGCCGGCGTCGCTGGCTTTGACTTTGACCACGAGTGGGCCCTGGTTGACTCCCCTGAGTCAATGACAGATGGGGCCCAGCCCTGTTAATTAAACACGTTTAGTTTTAATTAAACTTTAATTAAAATAATCACCCTGACATGCGGGACCCACTGTCAGGTTTGACCCAGACCTGTTCCGTTGACCTGCTGACGTCACACTGACGTCAGGCTGACGCAGTAATTGATTTTCTGGAATTATTCTAATATAGGAAATTCCAGAATATAATTTAAACTTCAAAAATTCATAACTTTTATTCTGTAACTCCAAATCAGACAAATTATATATGAAAAATGATCAGAAAAATCCAATCTATCCATCTGTACTATTTTCATGCATGATCAAACAAGTTAAATTGATGTTTAAAGAAGAACAAGGAAAAGCACTTAAAAGGCCATGTTTGAGTTTGAAATTTGAATCTTTGATTCAAATTGGTTCAAACCCTTCTGGTCTTAGTTGCATTAGCCCAACACACTCATATTGCCATGTTTCATGCATGCATCATATTGTTGCACATTGTTTGGTGATGTTGTGTATCGGTGTCCTTTGCGACAGGTTCTGCCTCCGAGGAGTACCGTGATTACCCTAACGAAGAACCATATCAGTGCATCGACCCATCAGGCAAGCAACCAACCATTTGATCATATCGATACAATCCCATGTTCTCGCTCCTGCTCTCTTTTACTGCATTAAGACAACGCGTTTCAAACTGCTGTGTGCTACGGTAGTTGAACCCATTTCCTCTGCATGACCTGTCATTGCCACAGTAACTAGATGAAACCCACTAGCATGTGTAGGAGTTGATTGAGCCATATGTATGTGTTGTTCCTACCTTGCTATGCCTGCTATGCTTAGAGTCGTGTCAGGTCTGGTTCATCTGGGTGATGGGCTAGAGTGAAATGATTATGTCGGTAATGAGAGTGGTGTGGTGAACACGATTTGGTAAAGGTATCGATGAGAGGCCATGTAGGAGTACATGGTGGGTTGTTTCATTGAAGCCGACCTTAAGCACTGAGATCTGTATGTGTGATTTAAGAATCAGCTACTACCATGCATTAGGCCCGAAACCAATGGACCCTCTCGGCTTCTTATTCACCCTAGTTCTCCGTCCAGGAGTTGCAAGTAGTTTCTGGTGTTTGTAGCCTACTGGAGGCCGTGGACAGCGCTGACCGTAGGGGTGGGCTGTGATGCGGTAGGTACGTGGCCGGGTGTACCGAATACCCGTTAGGTATCTCGGGAACCCTGTTCACATCGTTCGGGGCCGTATGGGAAACCTCGGCCGGACTCCCTGCGGATGGAACCCGGATAGGCGATAAACCTGGACTGGAGGCTTAGGTGGTTAGGTAGGTCGTGGCCGACACCCACGTTGGGCTTCCGCTTGAAGGTTGCCGAGTACATGTCGTGTAAACGACGGTAAGTGGTGAGAGCGTGTATGAAGAAGTACACCCCTGCAGGGTTAACATGATCTATTCGAATAGCCGCGTCCGCGGTAAAGGACTACTTGGTTGCCTATACAGTTCATAGACAAGTAAATGGAAACTACTAAAAACCTCAAGATAAGTGTGAGTGCCGAGGATGGCTCTTCCGTAGGAAGACGGAGGCGGATCCTCGGTAGTGTATTGAAGTGGTGAGTAGTGGACTCGTGTGCGCAAAATAATTTCAAGTTGAAGTATCGTAGGATAGTCTAGCCAAGAGTCAAAGCTGGCTTGCTGCAATAACTCCACCAACCCTTCTTGATAATATGCATGTATGTAGGATCTGATGTAAGTCTTGCTGAGTACCTTTGTACTCATGTTGCTATAATTTACATTTTTACAGAAGACGCTGCAACCCCTTCTGATGGGTTCTATGTAGACGTTGACATAAACGAGTAGGCTAAAGGCCCAGGTGGTGACCCTGAGCTTGTGAAGGACCACGTAGTATAGCTAGGCTTTCCAAGCCTCTTTTATTTTACTAGTTGTCTGTACTCAGACAAGTTACTTCCGCTGCTGGTTTGTATGACTGTATGACTTGAATGCTGGGTCGTGTGACCCGTACCTTTGTGTATGCTATGTATGGCTCTCTGAGCCTTAAATAAAGTACTTGTGTCGTAGAGTCATGATTGTGATGCTTCGTTGTATTTGCACATATCGAGCATATTGTGTGTATGATTGAAATGCTTGGTATGTGTGGGATCTGACTACCTAGTTGTTTATCTTTAGTAGCCTCTCTTACCAGGAAATGTCTCCTAGTGTTACCGCTGAGCCATGGTAGCTTGCTACTGCTCTGGAACACTTAGGCTGGCCGACATGTGTCCTTCTTCGTTCCTGTGTCTGTCCCTTCGGGGAAATGTCACGCTTTGAGTACCGGAGTCCTGTTAGCCCGCTACAGCCCGGTTTACCGGAGTCCTGCTAGCCCAGTGCTACAGCCCGGACCCACTTGCTGATGACCGACACGTTCGAAGCTGGGTCATGGATGCCTGTCCCTGTAAGTCTGTGCCACTTTGTGTTTACGACTAGTCATGTCAGCCCGGGCTCCTTATCATATGGATGCTAGCGACACTATCATATACGTGAGCCAAAAGGCGCAAACGGTCCCGGGCAAAGGTAAGGCGACACCCGTGGGGATACCGTGCGTGAGGCCGCAAAGTGATATGAGGTGTTACCGGCTAGATCGATGTGACATCGAGTCGGGGTCCTGACACACTCCACCAAAAATCAGCTCAAGCAAAAATCCCCACATACCAAAATCATTCTGTCGAACACCTAGCTTGCACTGGTACTTTGCACTTTCAGAGAAATTCAGAAATTCAGAAAAGTTCAGTTTCGTCAGAGTCTGGTCACCTGTCAACTGTGCGCCTGGCGCATTGCGCACAGCCCCTCCTCCCTGTCCAGAGCGCCGCACGCGCACTTGGCTGGTTCCTGGCGTCGGTGGCACCCTGGCCCGTCTACGCCGGCGTCTTCTGCGGCGTCGGGACCTCCCGTGGCAGCCGACAGGGGGCACCCTACGGCACAATGCCGTTCAGCACCGCCCACGCCACCTGGGAGCTCCGCGTGGCCGTCTCCCTTGCCAGCGCACGCCTGCAGCACCGTCGCCGTGGCCTGGCACGCACAGGGTGCGCCCTCTGCTGCCGACGTGCCGCACGGCCGTTCAGTTGGGACAGGCCGTAACGGCCCCTGCCTTGCTGAGTGAGGCACCGGGATGAAAAAAGTACTCCGTCTAGGCGATGCTCAAGCCCCTAAACCAACCGTCCAGCCACAGCACCGCCGTAATCTCTCGCCGGACTTATCCCGTTCATGGCAACCGCCTCGGGCCGGCTATAAATAGCGCCTCCGAGCTCGCTCTCGACCCCGCACATCTCCACGACCTCACCAGACCCCCCCAGCCACTAGAAGAGCATCGAGGGGCCCTTCTTCCTCAACTCCGGCCACCTCCGTCCGCTTCGGGCTCCGGCAGCGTTCACTCTGGTGAGAGCTCCTCCACCGCCCTAGACATGCCCGTGGCCTCATGACACCTTTAGGAGACTAACCCCCACTCCAATTTGACCCCAGCAACTCTCTCCGACGAGACCCATGACTACCCGAACCATCGTCCGCCGGAGCAAGGGCCGCCGTCGACGTGGTGCTCGCCGGCAACCACCACCACCACCCACCGACGCGAAAGGAGGCACTGAGCACAGAGGTACCACCCGATCCCCCTGCCTTGCCGTGGATCGCCGCCGGCGTCCACCGCGGCTCTCGGGCGCCGACGAGCTTTGCCACCTCTTTTGAATATTCAAACCTTACGGGTGGGACCCGCCCGTCAGCCTCACTGTTCTTTTTTTTGAACCGTTTCTGAAAGCGTATTCTGGCAAATGCGCTTTCTAATCTGAATCGTTTTCTGGACTTTTCTGCTTAGACCCCTGAGAGTTTTCTGTTTCATTACAGAGAGGTCCTTGGACCAAAACTCTTATAACTTTTAAACAGAAAAGGATTTTTGAGTGATTCTTTTTCTGTCCTCTTTAAAATTTTGTCTAGTTTTTTATCAGATTTATTTGAAAAAAATTTGGAATACTTTTGTGCACCCCATGGTATTTACGTGAGTACGTGTATTTTTGTATACCGTAGATACCGAAGGAGGTGACGGAACCGCGAACTTCACCGAGCTAGGCCCCGACTACTCTGAACCAGGCAAGCATGTTTGAACTTTTGATATGATGAGTGTTTGGGAATGTTTGCATTAAGTAGTTTCATGAGCATCTTGATGAAAGTTATATCACGTGAAAAATTGAGGCAAGTGAGTTTCGGAAATCCATGAGTTGATGGGAATGAGTTTGCATGGCCATGAGTTGGCATGAGAATGGGTAAGATGGCAGTGTTGTAGCATGCCAGTCTTATGCCAGACCGTTGACCCAGTGTCAACATGAATCAGTCCAGTTCCCGTCTGTCTTCCCTTCCGTACTACCACATGTTTTTCGCAAGGGATACGGCTTAGTAAGTTGCAAACCATTTTCTGGTACACACCAAATCGAGAGGCCAGGATGAGGGTTCCATGGCCCTGGATTAAAGCCTATCATCCGGTCAGGGGGCATGGGTGTTTCCGGTTGGGACCGAGAGGGGGGCACCCCTTAGAGCGCGCGTATATAAATTTGATCCCATGCTATTCGAGATTGTGATCTCCCCGTCTCAAAGTTTTTCTTGAACGCTGTCTAGGTTGATTCCTGGCAACGTAAGGTGGGATGGGTGTGTACTGGTTAGCCGTGTTTCCTCCGAAATACCGTAAATGGAACTAGTCCTTCGTGACTACGGAAATCCGTTGGCTGTGGATAATTTTAGTACAAACTCTACAGAGTCAATAATCCTTGAAATCATCTTATCCATGTCCAAGTACTGTGTTCATCTTATCATGTCAAGTGTCAGTCTCGGTGACAGAAACTCCTGAGAACCACATGAGTGTCAAGTCCGATTAAATGTTTATTTCCTTTGGACGAACTAACCCAGTCATTATCATGTGTTAAATATTTTCCTATGAGCACTATTTCTTGCAAGTTATGAATAATGAAATATAAGCCCTTTCTGCGATGTCGCTCAGACGTCCGACTGCGGCATTGTTATTATTTACTTTTGTTATAAGCCCTTTCTGCGATGTCGCTCAGACATCCGACTGCGGCATTGTTGTTATTTACTTTTGTTATAAGCCCTTTCTGCGATGTCGCTCAGACGTCCGACTGTGGCATTGTTATCATTTACTTTGATATAAGCCGTTTATGTGATGTCGCTCTGACGTCCGACTGTGGCACGCATGTCTTTTCTTTCAGTATAAGCCCTTTATGTGGTGTCGCTTAAACGCCCGACTGCGGCATGTTTTACTTATTTGTTCACCCTTCGAGGTGTCGCTTCAGACACCCGATCGGTTTTCAGTTTATTTTATTGGGTTTTCGAGCAGACTACCGTCGACTCCCTTTTTACTGATTTAAATGTGCATTGTTAAATTGTTCATGATGCATTCATGCATGCATTTGTTATATCTTATGTCCGAACTGTCTTGCGAGTACTTCAAAGTACTCACCTGGCTTGTTGATTTGGCCAGATGCTGACGAAGGCGATATCTTGGATGAAGAGTTCGATAGCGAGTCCGACGCCTAGAGGAATCCCAGTCCGTCTCGTGCGACCCTGGATTAGTCATTATGTTACTTCCGCTTCCGCTACCCAAATAAATTCATCGAGCCTCACCTCGATGCTCGATGAGCCGCCAGTGTAGGAGTCATATTATCCACTCCACTGTGTTATTCCACCACCACTTTACCTCGAGTCAGTAGTATGCCACCACTCCTTTGTGTCATATCCGCCATTATGTATAATTATTGGCATGCTTGTAATAAATGGTTGAGCACCCCAGCTCGACCCTGTAATATATTCTAATGCTACTGGCTTATTGTATCAAAATTTTGTCTACCAGTCAGGAGGATTTTTCCTCGTGCTGGACTCAAAAGGTCGGTTTCTCAATAAACATTTTATGGGAAAACCGGTCATGACAATTGCGTCGCCCGGGGCGGAACCCACACCGCTTCTCGGCATGGATGGGGTGGTGGTATCCAATGCTGGATCATCCGCTAGCTACTACAGCTGCTGAGACCCCCTTTGCTGGCTAAGTGAGTCGATCTGCTCCTGCTGCCACTGGAATTTGACTGCCAAGTCCGCGTGCTTTGATTCTAGGCCTTGAAGGCGTTTATAGTCCAGCTTCCTCTGCTCCTCCTCCATCTTCCTCTGCTTCTCCTCCGCAATCTTCCTTCTCGCGCGGGTTCTGTAGTCGGCGTTCCAGTCCGAAAACCCCTCATACCACGGAATAGCGCCCTTGCCTCGTGTTCTTCCCGGGTGTTCAGGATTTCCCAGGGCACGCGTAAGCTCGTCGTTCTCTCTGTTGGGCTGGAACACCCCCGATCGAGCCTCTTCTATTGCAACAAGTATCTTATCGTCGGCTCCATTCAGACATGCCTTCATCGAAACTTTGCCTGTCTTTGGGTCCAACTCCCCCCATGCGCATAGAACCAAGTCCTGCACCTGGGGGCCAGCTCCTAGTAACCGGAGTGACACATGCATCCTCCATCTCTTTCAAACTTATCCCACTTAGGCATTGCCACCGCGTAGCCACCTGGCCCCAGCTTATGGAACTTATCCTTTTTTTGGCATTCTTCTTGTTTATTCTCGACCGTTCCTTAGCTAATACTGAATCCTTGAATTTCACGAAATCGTCCCAATGAGCACTTTGCTTCTCTAGTGTTCCCTTGAATACTGGAGTCTTCCTTCCTCCCTTGACGTACTTGTCCCATTCACGATTCTTGTGGTTCTTGAATGCAACCGCCATCTTCCTAAGAGCAGCGTCCTTGACTTTCTGCACATCTGCTTCTGTGAAATG
Organism: Triticum aestivum; assembly: GCF_018294505.1. Taxonomy (NCBI): domain Eukaryota; kingdom Viridiplantae; phylum Streptophyta; class Magnoliopsida; order Poales; family Poaceae; genus Triticum; species Triticum aestivum. The sequence goes on along the minus strand of NC_057804.1, from coordinate 525,225,851 downwards.
ATCTGGTAGGGTGAAATGTTCCATGAGAGTATCCCAAAGCAGACTTTTTTGTCTGTCGTCGACAAAAGTAAGATCTGGACGTGGCTTTGCTGGCTCTCTCCATTCTTGAAGGGAGATCGGGAGTTGGTCCTTCACAAGAACTCCGCACTAACGAACGAACTTGTCCGCAATCTTCTTAGGCGCTAATGGTTCGCCATTAGGTCTGATTGCCTCGATATTGTACTTTACGCCCTCCTTCAACTTTTTGTTCGGGCCTCGTTTCGTCCTGTTGCCTAAAGATTTGCTCGACCCGGATGGCTGAAAGAAGAAACATCGATTCGTTAATATATCTTCAACTCATTTAAAACATGTAATGATCACCAGATGCTTGCTTATATAAATATATATACCTCACCGGTCTTTGTTGTTTCAAGATCAACATTTTCTTCGTCATCATCCTAATCGTAGTTCATGACTTCATCAATTCGGTCGTCGCGATCGAATATCATATCACCCTCTCCGGTGTTGTTTAGAAATTCGGAGCCGTCATAATCTTCTTCATTCTGATCATCATCTGGCCCGTGAGGATGGCGTATCATATCGAACAGGATCTGTTCTCCCTCTCTGCCGGTATTGACCGCCATAGCTTTTACTTAACTAGTCCAAAAGAAATAAAAAAAAATTAGTATTCAAATTACATCGTCTCAAATAATAGATACAATCTCGAATACATCGTCTCGAATAATAGATATAATCTCAAATACATCGTCTCGAATAATAGATATAATCTCGAATACATTTTCTCGAATTATATATAATCTCGAATACATTGTCTCGAATAATATATAATATCGAATACATCACTAGCTAGGTAGCTAATAAAGATCGCATACTACAGAAGAATTTAGGAAACTCGCGGTTCCTACGGTGCGGGCGGTGGACACCCAAAGAGAAGGAACCCTCACAGGATCATAGCTGAAGTGAGATCCCTGAAGAAACTACCAGGTATTGGAGAACCTGCCGCCCTCTAACGCAACCATGTAGCGATGGACGTGCTCGTCCTCCTCCCTGACACGACGACGTACCACCTCCGGCGGGGCCACCGAAACTGGCCCACGCGAACGCCACCAAACGAGATCAGGGTCGACGAAGGGACCCGGGGCCGGGTTCCTCATCAAGCGGCGCGGCTCTCCAGGCAGCACCTCCCAGTGCCAGCCCGGCGAAGCCCAGTCCCGGACATGGGTCAGCCGGACGTCGTCGCGGACGGGTCGACGGCGAGGATGCGGGCCAGGCATCGTCGAGAACAAATACTAGCTATATGCCCGCAAAAAGTAACCTTTTTTTAATGATTGGATTTTGATAACTAAAATTTCTAACATTTCTATATAACTAACATTTCTATAACATTTCTAACAATGCTATATAACTAACATTTCTATAACGTTTCTAATATTTCTATAACTAAAAAACAGAAAAAAATTATAATATTTCTATATATATAACTAACATTTGTATAACATTTCTAATATTTCTAGAACTAAAAAAAAGAAAAATTTCTAACTTTTTTATAACTATTTCTATAACTAAAAAACAGAAAAATATTCTAACAATTATAACTTTTTATAACTATTTTTATAACTAAAGATCAGAAAAATTTCTAACAATTCTAACATTTCTATAACATTTCAAACAATGCTATATAAGTGTAACACCCCGGATTCGATGCGCCAGGTGTCTGCCAGTTATTCGCCGTCTTTGCCATGTCATTTGCTTGCATGTTGCACTTTGCCATGTCATCATATGCATTTCATATCATGTCATCATGTGCATTTCATTTTGCATACGTGTTCGTCTCATGCATCCGAGCATTTTCCCCGTTGTCCGTTTTGCAATCCGGCACACCTATGTCCTCCGGCGTTCCCCTTTTGTCTCTCGTTGTGAGCGGGTGTTAAACTTTGTCGGAATGGCCCGAGGTTTGCCAAGCGGCCTTGGTATAGCACCGGTAGACCACCTGTCAAGTTTCGTGCCATTTCGAGGTCGTTTGGAACTCCAACGGTTATCCGGGTAACCGCAAAGGCCTCTTTTGTGTTGCAGCCCAACACCCCTTCCAAAGTGGCCCAAGACCCAGCAAACTCCCCTCCATGCTCTCGGTCGTTCGATCACGATTGCGTGGCCGAAAACCGCTCCCCATTTGGACTCTCCTAGCTCCCTCTACCTATAAAAAGGCCTCTCTCCCCGATTTTTTCGGGCAAACCCTAGATCAACCTCTCTCTCGCCCGCCAGACATGTCCAATCTCGCCGGACATGTCCGCCCCGCTCCCCCAAGTCAATCGCCGTCCGCCACGTGGCCCGCCACCGTCCCTCTGCCGCCGCGGCCCGCGGAGCCCATCCGGTGCCCGCGCGGGCCCGATCCCGCC
>NC_057804.1:525216195-525222970 GCF_018294505.1 Triticum aestivum | reverse complement strand
CTCGCACTGCCGCCTTGCCCGCCGGCGACCGCCGCCATCGCCGGAGCCGGCCCGTACGCCACCGTCCCCGGCCGGATCCGGGACGGGACCGGCCGGAGCCGGCCCGTACGCCATCGCCCCGCCTCCTCCGGCCTCCCTCCGCCCGATCTCCGGCGAGATCCGCTGCTGCCTCGTTTTGCGTGCCGGGTCAACCCCAGATCCGTAGGTATAATTTTCACCAAGTCCCGAGATATTTTTGCATAATCATGCCATGTTCATCGCATCATAACTCTGCATCCGTAGCTCCATTTTGTGCGTGTAATATGTCTAATTGTTCGTCTCAACGTGTACTTCATTTAATTCCATTGCATCATTTTCATTGGAGCTCATCTTGATGCCCGAAATACTGTTGGAAGAGTGCATGTTGATGTTAATCTGCTGGAACTGTTATAACTTGCTCATTTGTCATTTTTGCCATGGTTGATGTGTGCATCCTATGAGGGTGATGTCTACATGTGTTTTGATCTATGCCATGCCATCTTTCCAGTGGTTCCATCCATGTATTTTTGTGAGTTGTGTGCTGAGTGCATCAAGCTTGTTAAGTAGGGTACTTGCTGTTACTGTTTTGCTAGGCTGAATCTGTTATTTTGTGATGCCATGTAAGCTTGATGCTACAGAGCGATCCATGCTTATTTTGAGATACTTCAGTAAGGATGTTTTGTACATATGGTTATAAGCTATCCATCCATGCCCCTGGTTGCATTTATAGCTTGCTATAGATTGTTCATATCTTTCTCCAAAGTTGCTAAATGATGTTGCTGTCAGCCTGTTAACATTAAGTTCAGTTTTGGCCATGTGCTTTTCTAGTGATCCATGCACCCTATGAACTTGTTCTTGCCATGCTTAGCTTCATAAACATGTCTTCTTACTGTTGGTTTCCTTGCCATGCCATGTATTGCTCTGTGGTGAGTGGTTTAAGCTCACCAACATGCCTACTTATTGTTGTTCCTACCATGTTTGAATTTGTCATATAATTTTCCATGTTTACATGGGTGCCATCATATCTTCTGATCCTTTTTGGCTCATAGTCAGTAAGGGACTTTTATTCTATGCAATTAGTAGATTCATGCCATGCCTTTGTTTTCCATGTTAAGTTCCTGTAGCATGTTGTTTGATAGCACTAAACATTGCAACCTGATGTTATTTCCTGAAAAGTCTGAAACTGTTATAATTTGCAATCTTCACATGTCCTTTTGAGCATGTTGTAGTCTTTTCTGGAGATAGCTCACTGTTCATGTCTTGTCATGCTTTACCTGTACTTCATGCCCATGCCTTTTGTTATTATGTTGGGGTGCCGTAGCATATTGTTTTGATGCTTGCAATATGCCTAGTTGCTGTTATGGACAGATTGTTGTCATATCTTGTGTAGTGTGTGTGTGTGTTGAACCGTTGCTCCGTTTTGAGTGTGCTCTATATGAAACTTGCTTGTTTTTGCATGTAGTTTCATATTATCATGGTGCATCGTTGTTTTGAGGTGTTTGCTTGATGTTTGTATCCATTTTGCATCTATGCCATGTGTAACTTGTTTTGCTCATATCTTCTAGGCTGTAGCTCCGAATCTAATGAACTTTATATGTAACTTGACTAGAATTTCGTGTAGATCATCTTGGTGCATCTTAACTTGCTGTTTAACAACTTGAACATAAGGTTTATTCAGTTCTGGACCAATTTCTAAATTTGCATATGAGGACTTACCGGAATTGTTATATGTTGTTTCCGGCCTCATTTAAACTTGCCTTGATGTGTTGTTCTTGTTTGCATCATATCTTGCCATGAGTAGCTTCATGTAGCTTTGACATGCATCATGCTTGTTGTGCATCATGTCTTGTCCATGTGTGGTGTGTTTACTATGTTGTGTGCTTCTTCTCGATAGTTCCCGTTTCGTTGCGATCGTGAGGATGCGTTCGTCTACGCTTGGTTCGTCTTCGTGGCTTCATCTTCTTCATGGACTCGTTCTTCTTCCTTGCGGGATTTCAGGCAAGATGACCGCTACCCTAGATCTCACTACTATCATTGCTATGCTAGTTGCTTCGTTCTATCGCTTTGCCGCGTTACCTATCATTTGCTCTTCAAGCCTCCCAAATTGCCATGAACCTCTAACCTTTGACACCCTTCCTAGCAAACCATTGTTTGGCTATGTTACCGCTTTGCTCAGCCCCTCTTATAGTGTTGCTAGTTGCAGGTGAAGTTGAAGATTGCTCCATGGTGGACAGGGTTATGTTGGGATATCACAATATCTCTTATATTATTAATGCATCTATATACTTGGTAAAGGGTGGAAGGCTCGGCCTTATGCCTGGTGTTTTTTTCCACTCTTGCCGCCCTAGTTTCCGTCATAACGGTATTATGTTCCCGGATTTTGCGTTCCTTACGCGGTCGGTTGATTTATGGGACCCCCACGATAGTTCGCTTTGAATAAAACTCCTCTAGCAAGGCCCAACATTGGTTTTACCATTTCCCTCACCACCACCTACTTTTCCCTTGGGAGTCACTCTCTCGAGGGTCATCTTTATTATAGCCCCCCCCCGGGCCAATGCTTGTCTAAGTGTTGGTCCAAACTAGAGCACCGTGCGGGACCATCCCTTGGCAACTTGGGTTACGTCGGTACCTGTACACTTAGCTTATTCGATGTTGCCCTGAGAACGAGATATGTGCAGCTCCTATCGGGATGTCGGCGCATCGGGCGGTCTTGCTGGTCTTGTTTTACCATTGTCGAAATGTCTTGTAAACTGGGATTCCGAGACTGATCGGGTCTTCCTGGGAGAAGGAATATCCTTTGTTGATCGCGAGAGCTTATCATGGGCTAAGTTGGGACACCCCTGCAGGGTATAAACTTTCGAGAGCCGTGCCCGCGGTTATGTGGCAGATGGGAATTTTTTAATGTCCGGTTGTAGAAAACTTGACACCAGATCCGAATTAAAACGCATCAACCGCGTGTGTAGCCATGATGTTCTCTTCTCGGCGTAGTCCGGGAAGTGAACACGGTTTTGGGTTATGTTTGACGTAAGTAGGAGTTCAGGATCACTTCTTGATCATTGCTAGCTTCACGGCCGTTCCTTTGCTTCTCTTCTCGCTCTTATTTGCGTATGTTAGCCACCATATTATGCTTAGTCGCTGCTGCAACCTCACCACTTTACCCCTTCCTTTCCCACTAAGCTTTGCTAGTCTTGATACCCATGGTAATGGGATTGCTGAGTCCTCGTGGCTCACAGATTACTACAACAACAATTGCAGGTACAGGTTGTGTGATGATCATGACGCGAGAGCGGTGTTTGCTTGTTTTGGAGTTCTTCTTCTGCTTCTTCTTCGATCAAGGGATAGGTTCCAGGTCGGCAGCCAGGGCTAGCAGGGTGGATGTCGTTTGAGTTTCTGTTTGTGTTTCATCCGTAGTCGGATGTTGATCTTATGTATGGTGTGATGTTGTATTCGTGTGGCATGTATGCCACTTGTATGTATCCCCATCTATTATGTAACGTTGATGTAATGATATCCACCTTGCAAAAGCGTCTTCAAGATGCGCTTCTATCCTTGGTGGGACTTTCGAGTTCCTTTAGGATAGGGCCGCATCTTGGGCGTGACAAGTTAGTATCAGAGCCTCGACCGACCTTAGGAGCCCCCCTTGATTGATCGTGTAGTTTGGCCGTTGTTGAGTCTAGAAGAAAACTGTTTTCGGAGTCTAGTTATATCGGAGAGTAGGAATTCTTTTTACTCCTCAGCCCCTTCGTCGCTCTGGTGAGGAATCTTGACGTAGGTGTTTTGAATTACTCCTCTTCCCGTTCAAATTTTTCTTTAGGATCACGTGGTTAGTTTTCATTCGTTGTCCATCCTCTTTTGTCCGGCGCATTCCTTGTCAAGCTGATCCGAACCTCTCTCTCTTTGGGAGATCAATCCTCAGCTCTTTTCGATCGATGTTGTTTCCCTGTCTGAAGTTGTCCTTGTTTTCCCACCCGCCCTCCCTTCTTCTTCTCGAATCTGGAGTCCGTAATCGAGTATCCATCCTACTCATGTGAAGCCTTTGTTTTCTTTCAATCGGTGTTTTCTCTTCAACATATTCGTAGCTTCCCCCTTCCAAGTGGCCTTTGTTTTCCCGCCCTCCCACCCTTTTTTCTTCTCGGAGCCTAATCCTCTTTCGAGCATCAATTTCATTCGTGCGGAGCCTCTTCAGTCTTCCCTCAATTATTTCAACTGGTGAATTGTCGTTTTGTTCGACATTCTTCATCTCTTTTTCTTTTCCGGTGGATTCAATTCTAGTTTTTTTGGTAGTGATTATATTCTTTCCCTCAGCTCAAGTGTTTTTCCTGCTCGTTCGCCTCTCGCCAGTTTATCCTTCCGGAGTGTTCAAGATATCTCAGGAGATTTGTCTGTGTTTGAATTAATTCGAGGTTGTCACCTCATTCAAATATTTCAATTGTTCCGGTGCATCATCTATCTGTTCATCATCCCTTTCCAACGGTGCTTTTTTTAGTGGGCCCTAACCCACAGGTCTTTTTCCCAGGATCTTACCTGACTCTTCTGATTTCCCGGAGCTATTCTCAAATCCTTTTCAAAGTTTGACGTAAGTATGAATTTCATCAGTCAGACACTTTTCCTAGATCAATTTCAAATTCTTTTCATGGTTGCCTCAACCTCTTCGCTTTTGATTCTATTAGAGTATCTCAGTAATTTCGGTGGTGTTTCTCATCGTCATTCTCACCTTCGAAGATTGGAGAGGAGTTTTTCCTCTAAATCTTGCTCGTTCTCTTGAAGATTCGTCGTTCTAGCTTCTTGTTATCCTCTCATATTATTCCGTTTGTCAGATATTCTTTCTTGCCCATCCGGAGTATGTCAAAAGTTGTTTTCCCTTTTCTTTTCACCGGAGGCCGTCGTTCCAGAAGAATTCTTCGTACTCACATTTCAGTTACCGTTATCCAATTATCCTGGTGCTTCGTTCAAGTGTTCTTTAATCAGCTCATGATCTCTTTATTATTTGGCATCTAAATCCAATCTAGCATATTGGCTCTTCTAATTCTTCCCGGTGATTCCTACTCTTTCATCAGTCATTTCCAAATTCTAACAGTGGTTCTTTCAGATTCTTTTTCTTTGATTATTATATTAATTCATTCGTTCTTTTCAATCCTACCGGTGGTTCATGAAGACCTTCTCAAGTTTGCGATATGTCACTTCTCAATCCTTTTCAAGAAGAATAAGTAGTATGCAAAATCCATTGCTTGTCATCAATTTAATTTGATGAAGGATAAACATACAATAAATCTTATTCTTATTTCATCCAAGTGAGTAATACCATTATTCGGAGTTTGTTCTTGGTGAATAAATTCTAGTTCCAAGTGATCTATCTTTCTTTTCCGGAGTTCTTCATGGTGGTTCTTCATGATTTAGTTCATTCTTCAAGTGTTCATCAAGATTCTTGTCAGTGGAATTCAAGTATATTTTCTTCTTGCGACTCGAAGTGTAATTAATTCTCCGTATTCTTTTGAAGTGGAGTTTTGCATTTCTTCGTTCCTCTCAGCTATTCAATGTTTTCTGCTAGTGGTTGGTTATCACCTCATAATTTTGAGATGTTATCCATAAGTCCACAACAAGCTTATTCTTTTCGTTGTTGATTTTCTCAACAGCTCCGTTCAATCCTTTCTTCTAAGGTTGCTTTCTATTTCATTCGGGGCACAAGTTGTCATTTTCTTATCCGTTCTTTTCATTCAACTCTTTCAATTCTTTCCAGAGGTTTTGTGTCGTGTCTTCATCAAGTATCATTCCAACCTCTCTAGCTCGTGTTCTATTCCTCCATGTTCTAGCCGGAGTGCTGCCTAAATCCTTTCAGTCTTATTCGTTTCTTATCTCGTTCTAACCGGAGTGGTTTCATAGTCTATCTGATTCCGTGAGTTTTTGATTCTTGTCATTCTCGTCGTTCCTCTTTTTTCTCGAGTGCTCTCGATTCTTTGCTTCTCCTCTTGAGTTCTTGTTTCACCTCATCCCTTTTCCCTTCCGTCTCGATCCTAAGATCTCGGGACGAGATCTCTTGTTAGTGGAGGAGTGTTGTAACGCCCCGGATTCGATGCGCCAGGTGTCTGCCAGTTATTCGCCGTCTTTGCCATGTCATTTCCTTGCATGTTGCACTTTGCCATGTCATCATATGCATTTCATATCGTGTAATCATGTGCATTTCATTTTGCATACGTGTTCGTCTCATGCATCCGAGCATTTTCCCCGTTGTCCGTTTTGCAATCCGGCACTCCTATGTCCTCCGGCGTTCCCCTTTTGTATCTCGTTGTGAGCGGGTGTTAAACTTTCTCGGAATGGCCCGACGTTTGCCAAGCGGCCTTGGTATAGCACCGGTAGACCGCCTGTCAAGTTTCGTGCCATTTCGAGGTCATTTGGTACTCCAACGGTTATCCGAGTAACCGCAAAGGCCTCTTTTGTGTTGCAGCCCAACACCCCTTCCAAAGTGGCCCAAAACCCAGCAAACTCCCCTCCATGCTCTCGGTCGTTTGATCACGATCGCGTGGCCGAAAACCGCTCCCCATTTGGACTCTCCTTGCTCCCTCTACCTATAAAAAGGCCTCTCTCCCCGAATTTTTCGGGCAAACCCTAGATCAACCTCTCTCTCGCCCGCCGGACATGTCCAATCTCGCCGGACGTGTCCGCCCCGCTCCCCCCCAGCCAATCGCCGTCCGCCACGTGGCCCGCCGCCGTCCCTTCGCCGCCGCGGCCCGCGGAGCCCATCCGGGGCCCGCGCGGGCCT
>NC_057804.1:525208969-525215766 GCF_018294505.1 Triticum aestivum | reverse complement strand
GACGGCATCTGCGCCCCACGCCGCCGCCTTGCCCGCTGGCGACCGCCGCCATCGCCGGAGCCGGCCTGTTCGCCGCCGTCCCCGGCCGGATCCGCCTCCGACGCGCCTCCCCGGCCATCTCCCCGCCTCCTCCGGCCTCCCTCCGGCCGATCTCCGGTGAGATCCGCCACCACCTCGTTTTGCGTACCGGGTCAACCCCAGATCCGGAGGTATAATTTTCACAAAGTCCCGAGATATTTTTGCATAATCATGCCATGTTCATCGCATCATAACTCTACATCCGTAGCTCCGTTTTGTGCGTGTAATATGTTTAATTGTTTGTCTCAACGTGTACTTCATTTAATTCCATTGCATCATTTTCATTTGAGCTTGATGCCCGAGATGCTGTTGGAAGAGTGCATGTTGATGTTAATCTGCTGGAACTGTTATAACTTGCTCATTTGTCATTTTTGCCATGGTTGATATGTGCATCCTATGAGGGTGATGTCTACATGTGTTTTGATCTATGACATGCCATCTTTCCAGTGGTTCCATCCATGTATTTTTGTGATTTGTGTGCTGAGTGCATCAAGCTTGTTAAGTAGGGTCCTTGCTGTTACTGTTTTGACAGGCTGAATCTGTTATTTTGTGATGCCATGTAAGCTTGATGCTACAGAGCGACCCATGCTTATTTTGAGATACTTCAGTAAGGATGTTTTGTACATATGGTTATGAGCTATCCATCCATGCCCCTGGTTGCATTTATAGCTTGCTGTAGATTGTTCATATTTTTCTCCAAAGTTGCTAAATGATGTTGCTGTCAGCCTGTTAACATTCAGTTCAGTTTTGGCCATGTGCTTTTCTAGTGATCCATGCACCCTATGAACTTGTTCTTGCCATGCTTAGCTTCATAAGCATGTCTTCTTACTGTTGGTTGCCATGCCATGCCATGTATTGCTCTTTGGTGAGTGGTCTAAGCTCACCAACATGCCAACTTATTGTTGTTCCTGCCATGTTTGACTCTGTCATATAATTTGCCATGTTTACATGGGTGCCATCATATCTTCTGATCCTTTTTGGCTCATAGTCAGTAAGGGACTTTTATTCTATGCAATTAGTAGATTCATGCCATGCCTTTGTTTGCCATGGTAAGTTCCTGTAGCATGTTGTTTGATAGCACTAAACATTGCAACCTGATGTTATTTCCTGAAAAGTCTGAAACTGTTATAATTTGCAATCTTCACATGTCCTTTTGAGCATGTTGTAGTCTTTTCTGGAGATAGCTCAGTGTTCATGTCTTGTCATGCTTTACCTGTACTTCATGCCCATGCCTTTTGTTATTATGTTGGGGTGCCGTAGCATATTGTTTTGATGCTTGCAATATGCCTAGTTGCTGTTATGGACAGATTGTTGTCATATCTTGTGTAGTGTGTGTGTGTGTTGAACCGTTGCTCCGTTTTGAGTGTGCTCTATATGAAACTTGCTTGTTTTTGCATGTAGTTTCATATTATCATGGTGCATCCTTGTTTTGAGGTGTTTTCTTGATGTTTTGTATGCATTTTGCATCTATGCCATGTGTAACTTGTTTTGCTCATATCTTCTAGGCCGTAGCTCCGAATCTAATGAACTTTATATGTAACTTGACTATAATTTCGTGTAGATCATCTTGGTGCATCTTAACTTGCTGTTTAACAACTTGAACATAAGGTTTATTCAGTTCTGGACCAATTTCTAAATTTGCATATGAGGACTTACCGGAATTGTTATATGTTGTTTCCGGCCTCATTTAAACTTGCCTTGATGTGTTGTTCTTGTTTGCATCATATCTTGCCATGAGTAGCTTCATGTAGCTTTGACATGCATCATGCTTGTTGTGCATCATGTCTTGTCCATGTGTGGTGTGTTTACTATGTTGTGTGCTTCTTCTCGATAGTTCCCGTTTCGTTGCGATCGTGAGGATGCGTTCGTCTACGCTTGGTTCGTCTTCGTGGCTTCATCTTCTTCATGGACTCGTTCTTCTTCCTTGCAGGATTTCAGGCAAGATGACCGCTACCCTGGATCTCACTACTATCATTGCTATGCTAGTTGCTTCGTTCTATCGCTTTGCTGCGTTACCTATCATTTGCTCTTCAAGCCTCCCAAATTGCCATGAACCTCTAACCTTTGACAACCTTCCTAGCAAACCATTGTTTGGCTATGTTACCGCTTTGCTCAGCCCCTCTTATAGCATTGCTAGTTGCAGGTGAAGTTGAAGATTGCTCCATGGTGGACAGGGTTATGTTGGGATATCACAATATCTCTTATATTATTAATGCATCTATATACTTGGTAAAGGGTGGAAGGCTCGGCCTTATGCCTGGTGTTTTATTCCACTCTTGCCGCCCTAGTTTCCGTCATACCAGTATTATGTTCCCGGATTTTGCGTTCCTTACGCGGTCGGGTGATTTATGGGACCCCCTCGACAGTTTGCTTTGAATAAAACTCCTCCAGCAAGGCCCAACCTTGGTTTTACGATTTGCCTCACCACCACCTACTTTTCCCTTGGGAGTCACTCTCTCGAGGGTCATCTTTATTATAGCCCCCCCCCCCGGGCCAATGCTTGTCTAAGTGTTGGTCCAAACTAGAGCACCGTGCGGGACCATCCCTTGGCAACTTGGGTTACGTTGGTACCTGTACGCTTAGCTTATCCGGTGTTGCCCTGAGAACAAGATATGTGCAGCTCCTATCGGGATGTCAGCGCATCGGGCGGTCTTGCTGGTCTTGTTTTACCATTGTCGAAATGTCTTGTAAACCGGGATTCCGAGACTGATCGGGTCTTCCTGGGAAAAGGAATATCCTTCGTTGATCACGAGAGCTTATCATGGGCTAAGTTGGGACACCCCTGCAGGGTATAAACTTTCGAGAGTCGTGCCCGCGATTATGTGGCAGATGGGAATTTTTTAATGTCTGGTGGTAGAAAAGTTGACACCAGATCCGAATTAAAACGCATCAACCGCGTGTGTAGCCATGATGTTCTCTTCTCGGCGGAGTCCGGGAAGTGAACACGGTTTTGGGTTATGTTTGACGTAAGTAGGAGTTCAGGATCACTTCTTGATCATTGCTAGCTTCACGACCGTTCCTTTGCTTCTCTTCTCGCTCTTATTTGCGTATGTTAGCCACCATATTATGCTTAGTCGCTGCTGCAACCTCACCACTTTACCCCTTCCTTTCCCATTAAGCTTTGCTAGTCTTGATACCCATGGTAATGGGATTGCTGAGTCCTCGTGGCTCACTGTTTACTACAACAACAGTTGCAGGTACAGGTTGTGCGATGATCATGACGCGAGAGCGGTGTTTTCTTGTTTTGGAGTTCTTCTTTTTCTTCTTCTTCGATCAAGGGATAGGTTCCAGGTCGGCAGCCTGGGCTAGCAGGGTGGATGTTGTTTGAGTTTCTGTTTGTGTTTCATCCGTAGTCGGATGTTGATCTTATGTATGGTGTGATGTTGTATTCGTGTGGCATGTATGCCTCTTGTATGTATCCCCATCTATTATGTAACATTGATGTAATGATATCCACCTTGCAAAAGCGTCTTCAAGATGCGCTTCTATCCTTGGTGGGACTTTCGAGTTCCTTTAGGATAGGGCCGCATCTTGGGCGTGACAAGTTAGTATCAGAGCCTCGACCGACCTTAGGAGCCCCCCTTGATTGATCGTGTAGTTTGGCCGTTGTTGAGTCTAGAAGAAAACTGTTTTCGGAGTCTAGTTATATCGGAGAGTAGGAATTCTTTTTACTCCTCAGCCCCTTCGTCGCTCTGGTGAGGAATCTTGACGTAGGTGTTTTGAATTACTCCTCTTCCCGTTCAAATTTTTCTTTAGGATCACGTGGTTAGTTTTCGTTCGTTGTCCATCCTCTTTTGTCCGGCGCATTCCTTGTCAAGCTGATTCGAACCTCTCTCTCTTTGGGAGATCAATCCTCAGCTCTTTTCGATCGATGTTGTTTCCCTGTCTGAAGTTGTCCTTGTTTTTCCCACCCGCCCTCCCTTCTTCTCGAATCTGGAGTCCGTAATCGAGTATCCATCCTACTCGTGTGAAGCCTTTGTTTTCTTTCAATCGGTGTTTTCTCTTCAAGATATTCGTAGCTTCCCCCTTCCAAGTGCCCTTTGTTTTCCCGCCCTCCCACCCTTGTTTCTTCTCGGAGCCTAATCCTCTTTCGAGCATCAATTTCATTCGTGCAGAGCCTCTTCAGTCTTCCCTCAATTATTTCAACTAGTGAATTGTCGTTTTGTTCGACATTCTTCATCTCTTTTTCTTTTCCGGTGGATTCAATTCTAGTTTTTTCGGTAGTGATTATATTCTTTCCCTCAGCTCAAGTGTTTTTCCTGCTCGTTCCCCTCTCGCCAGTTTATCCTTCCGGAGTGTTCAAGATATCTCAGGATATTTGTCTGTGTTTGAATTAATTCGAGGTTGTCACCTCATTCAAATATTTCAATTGTTCCGGTGCATCATCTATTTGTTCATCATCCCTTTCCAACGGTGCTTTTTTAGTGGGCCCTAACCCACAGGTCTTTTTCCTAGGATCTTACCTGACTCTTCTGATTTCCTGGAGCTATTCTCAAATCCTTTTCAAAGTTTGACGTAAGTATGAATTTCATCAGTCAGACACTTTACCAAGATCGATTTCAAATTCTTTTCATGGTTGCCTCAACCTCTTCGCTTTTCATTCTGCCGGAGTATCTCAGTAATTTCGGTGGTGTTTCTCATCGTCATTCTCAGCTTCGAAGATTGGAGAGGAGTTTTTCCTCTAAATCTTGCTCGTTCTCTTGAAGATTCGTCGTTCTAGCTTCTTGTTATCCTCTCATATTATTCCGTTTGTCAGATATTCTTTCCTGCCCATCCGGAGTATGTCAGAAGTTGTTTTCCCTTTTCTTTTCACCGGAGGCCGTCATTCCAGAAGAATTCTTCGTCCTCACATTTCAGTTACCGTTATCCAATTATCCTGGTGCTTCGTTCAAGTGTTCTTTAATCAGCTCATGATCTCTTTATTATTTGGCATCTAAATCCCCTCTAGCATATTGGCTCTTCTAATTCTTCCCAGTGATTCATACTCTTTCATCAGTCATTTCCAAATTCTAACAGTGGTTCTTTCAGATTCTTTTTCTTTGATTATCATATTAATTCATTCGTTCTTTTCAATCCTACCGGTGGTTCATGAAGACCTTCTCAAGTTTGCGATATGTCACTTCTCAATCCTTTTCAAGAAGAATAAGTAGTATGCAAAATCCATTGCTTGTCATCAATTTAATTTGATGAAGGATAAACACACAATAAATCTTATTCTTATTTCATCCAAGTGAGTAATACCATTATTCGGAGTTTGTTCTTGGTGAATAAATTCTAGTTCCAAGTGATCTATCTTTCTTTTCCGGAGTTCTTTACGGTGGTTCTTCATGATTTAGTTCATTCTTCAAGTGTTCATCAAGATTCTTATCGGTGGAATTCAAGTATATTTTCTTCTCGCGACTCGAAGTGTAATTAATTCTCCCTATTCTTTTGAAGTGGAGCTTTGCATTTCTTCGTTCCTCTCAGCTATTCAATCTTTTCTGCTAGTGGTTGGTTATCACCTCATAATTTTGAGATGTTATCCATAAGTCCACAACAAGCTTATTCTTTTCTTTGTTGATTTTCTCAACAACTCCGTTCAATCCTTTCTTCTAAGGTTGCTTTCTATTTCATTCAGGGCACAAGTTGTCATTTTCTTATCCGTTCTTTTCATTCAACTCTTTCAATTCTTTCCAGAGGTTTTTTGTCGTGTCTTCATCAAGTATCATTCCATCCTCTCTAGCTCGTGTTCTATTCCTCCATGTTCTAGCCGGAGTGCTGCCTAAATCCTTTCAGTCTTATTCGTTTCTTATCTCGTTCTAACCGGAGTGGTTTCATAGTCTATCTGATTCCGTGAGTTTTTGATTCTTGTCATTCTCGTCGTTCCTCTTTTTTCTCGAGTGCTCTCGATTCTTTGCTTCTCCTCTTGAGTTCTTGTTTCACCTCATCCCTTTTCCCTTCCATCTCGGTCCTAAGATCTCGGGACGAGATCTCTTGTTAGTGGAGGAGTGTTGTAACGCCCCGGATTCGATGCGCCAGGTGTCTGCCAGTTATTCGCCGTCTTCGCCATGTCATTTCATTGCATGTTGCACTTTCCCATGTCATCATATGCATTTCATATCATGTCATCATGTGCATTTCATTTTGCATACGTGTTCGTATCATGCATCCGAGCATTTTACCCGTTATCCATTTTGCAATCCGGCACTCCTATGTCCTCCGGCGTTCCCCTTTTGTCTCTCGTTGTGAGCGGGTGTTAAACATTCTCGGAATGGCCCGAGGTTTGCCAAGCGGCCTTGGTATAGCACCGGTAGACCGCCTGTCAAGTTTCGTGCCATTTCGAGGTCGTTTGGTACTCCAACGGTTATCCGGGTAACCGCAAAGGCCTCTTTTGTGTTGTAGCCCAACACCCCTTCCAAAGTGGCCCAAAACCCAGCAAACTCCCCTCCATGCTCTCGGTCGTTTGATCACGATCGCGTGGCCGAAAACCGCTCCCCATTTGGACTCTCCTAGCTCCCTCTACCTATAAAAAGGCCTCTCTCCCCGAATTTTTCGGGCAAACCCTAGATCAACCTCTCTCTCGCCCGCCGGACATGTCCAATCTCGCCGGACGTGTCCGCCCCGCTCCCCCCAGCCAATCGACGTCCGCCACGTGGCCCGCCGCCGTCCCTCCGCCGTCGTGGCCCGTGGAGCCCATCCGGGGCCCGCGCGGGCCCGATCCCGCCGGCCGCCGGCGCGCC
>NC_057804.1:525204577-525208402 GCF_018294505.1 Triticum aestivum | reverse complement strand
CGCCTTGCCCGCCGGCGACCGCCGCCATCGCCGGAGCCGGTCTGTTCGCCGCCGTCCCCGGCCGGATCCGCCTCCGACGCGCCTCCCCGGCCATCTCCCCGCCTCCTCCGGCCGATCTCCGGCCAGATCCGCCGCCGCCTCGTTTTGCGTGCTGGGTCAACACCAGATCCGGAGGTATAGTTTTCACAAAGTCCCGAGATATTTTTGCATAATCATGCCATGTTCATCGCATCATAACTCTACATCCGTAGCTCCGTTTTGTGCGTGTAATATGTTTAATTGTTTGTCTCAACATGTACTTCATTTAATTCCATTGCATCATTTTCATTTGAGCTTGATGCCCGAGATGCTGTTGGAAGAGTGCATGTTGATGTTAATCTGCTGGAACTGTTATAACTTGCTCATTTGTCATTTTTGCCATGGTTGATGTGTGCATCCTATGAGGGTGATGTCTACATGTGTTTTGATCTATGACATGCCATCTTTCCAGTGGTTCCATCCATGTATTTTTGTGAGTTGTGTGCTAAGTGCATCAAGCTTGTTAAGTAGGGTACTTGCTGTTACTGTTTTGCTCGCCTGAATCTGTTATTTTGTGATGCCATGTAAGCTTGATGCTACAGAGCGATCCATGCTTATTTTGAGATACTTCAGTAAGGATGTTTTGTACATATGGTTATGAGCTATCCATCCATGACCCTGGTTGCATTTATAGCTTGATGTAGATTGTTCATATCTTTCTCCAAAGTTGCTAAATGATGTTGCTGTCAGCCTGTTAACATTAAGTTCAGTTTTGGCCATGTGCTTTTCTAGTGATCCATGCACCCTATGAACTTGTTCTTGCCATGCTTAGCTTCATAAGCATGTCTTCTTATTGTTGGTTGCCTTGCCATGCCATGTATTGCTATGTGGTGAGTGGTTTAAGCTCACCAACATGCCTACTTATTGTTGTTCCTGCCATGTTTGACTCTGTCATATAATTTGCCATGTTTAGATGGGTGCCATCATATCTTCTGATCCTTTTTGGCTCATAGTCAGTAAGGGACTTTTATTCTATGCAATTAGTAGATTCATGCCATGCCTTTGTTTGCCATGTTAAGTTTCTGTAGCATGTTTTTTGATAGCTCTAAACATTACAACCTGATGTTATTTCCTGAAAAGTCCGAAACTGTTATAATTTACAATCTTCACATGTCCTTTTGAGCATGTTCTAGTCTTTTCTGGAGATAGCTCAGTGTTCATGTCTTGTCATGCTTTACCTGTACTTCATGCCCATGCCTTTTGTTATTATGTTGGGGTGCCGTAGCATATTGTTTTGATGCTTGCAATATGCCTAGTTGCTGTTATGGACAGATTGTTGTCATATCTTGTGTAGTGTGTGTGTGTGTTGAACCGTTGCTCCGTTTTGAGTGTGCTCTATATGAAACTTGCTTGTTTTTGCATGTAGTTTCATATTATCATGGTGCATCCTTGTTTTTGAGGTGTTTGCTTGATGTTTGTATGCATTTTGCATCTATGCCATGTGTAACTTGTTTTGCTCATATCTTCTAGGCCGTAGCTCCGAATCTAATGAACTTTATATGTAACTTGACTAGAATTTCGTGTAGATCATCTTGGTGCATCTTAACTTGCTGTTTAACAACTTGAACATAAGGTTTATTCAGTTCTGGACCAATTTCTAAATTTTCATATGAGGACTTACCGGAATTGTTATATGTTGTTTCCGGCCTCATTTAAACTTGCCTTGATGTGTTGTTCTTGTTTGCATCATATCTTGCCATGAGTAGCTTCATGTAGCTTTGACATGCATCATGCTTGTTGTGCATCATGTCTTGTCCATGTGTGGTGTGTTTAGTATGTTGTGTGCTTCTCGATAGTTCCTGTTTCCTTGCCATCGTCAGGATGCATTCGTCTACGCTTGGTTCGTCTTCGTGGCTTCATCTTCTTCATGGACTCGTTCTTCTTCCTTGCGGGATTTCAGGCAAGATGACCGCTACCCTGGATCTCACTACTATCATTGCTATGCTAGTTGCTTCGTTCTATCGCTTTGCTATGTTACCTATCATTTGCTCTTCAAGACTCCCAAATTGCCATGAACCGCTAACCTTTGACACCCTTCCTAGCAAACCATTGTTTGGCTATGTTACCGCTTTGCTCAGCCCCTCTTATAGCGTTGCTAGTTGCAGGTGAAGTTGAAGATTGCTCCATGGTGGACAGGGTTATGTTGGGATATCACAATATCTCTTATATTATTAATGCATCTATATACTTGGTAAAGGGTGGAAGGCTCGGCCTTATGCCTGGTGTTTTGTTCCACTCTTGCCGCCCTAGTTTCCGTCATACCGATATTATGTTCCCGGATTTTGCGTTCCTTACGCGGTCGAGTGATTTATGGGACCCCCTCGACAGTTCGCTTTGAATAAAACTCCTCCAGCAAGGCCCAACCTTGGTTTTACCATTTGCCTCACCACCACCTACTTTTCCCTTGGGAGTCGCTCTCTCGAGGGTCATCTTTATTATAGCCCCCCCGGGCCAATGCTTGTCTAAGTGTTGGTCCAAACTAGAGCACCGTGCGGGACCATCCCTTGGCAACTTGGGTTACGTCGGTACCTGTACGCTTAGCTTATCCGGTGTTGCCCTGAGAACGAGATATGTGCAGCTCCTATCGGGATGTCGGCTCATCGGGCGGTCTTGCTAGTCTTGTTTTACCATTGTCGAAATGTCTTGTAAACCGGGATTCCGAGACTGATCGGGTCTTCCTGGGAGAAGGAACATCCTTCGTTGATCGCGAGAGCTTATCATGGGCTAAGTTGGGACACCGCTGCAGGGTATAAACTTTCGAGAGACGTGCACGCGGTTATGTGGCAGATGGGAATTTGTTAATGTCCGGTTGTAGAAAACTTGACACCAGATCCGAATTAAAACGCATCAACCGCGTGTGTAGCCGTGATGGTCTCTTCTCGGCGGTGTCCGGGAAGTGAACACGGTTTTGGGTTATGTTTGAGTAAGTAGGAGTTCAGGATCACTTCTTGATCATTGCTAGCTTCAGGACCGTTCCTTTGCTTCTCTTCTCGCTCTTATTTGCGTATGTTAGCCACCATATTATGCTTAGTCGCTGCTGCAACCTCACCACTTTACCCCTTCCTTTCCCATTACGCTTTGCTAGTCTTGATACCCATGGTAATGGGATTGCTGAGTCCTCGTGGCTCACAGATTACTACAACAACAGTTGCAGGTACATGTTGTGCAATGATCATGACGCGAGAGCGGTGTTTGCTTGTTTTGGAGTTCTTCTTTTGCTTCTTCTTCGATCAAGGGATAGGTTCCAGGTCGGCAGCCTGGGCTAGCAGGGTGGATGTCGTTGGAGTTTCTATCTGTGTTTCATCCGTAGTCGGATGTTGATCTTATGTATAATGTGATGTTGTATTCGCGTGGCATGTGTGCCTCTTGTCCGTATCCCCATCTATTATGTAACGTTGATGTAATGATATCCACCTTGCAAAAGTGTCTTCAAGATGCGCTTCTATCCTTGGTGGGACCTTCGAGTTCCTTTAGGATAGGGCCGCATCTTGGGCGTGACAATAAGTAACTATTTCTATAACTAAAAAAAGAAAAATTTCTAACATTTTTATAACTATTTCTACAACTAAAAAGCTAAAAAAATGTATGTGTGTGTGCGTGTGCTCACTGGCGAGGCGAGAGGCGACGGGGCGCGGCAACGGGGACGGCGACGGGCGCGGCGACGACGGGCGCGGCGACGACGGGGATGGCGACGACGGGGACAGGGACGGGGCGGCGACGATGGGGACGGGGACGTACGGGCTGGGG